>NC_045964.1:64528049-64775967 GCF_010909765.2 Amblyraja radiata
CTGACTAAAGAAATTGCTCCTCATCTCCTTCCTAAAAGAACGTCCTTTAATTCTGAGGCAATGATCTCTAGTTCTAGACTCTCACTAAATGACCTTAAACAAATTGAATTAAATATTGAAATAGATAAAGATCATTTGATTACTTAATCTGTTAGACCAAATATTTTATTGATTTAAACACTCTACATCAATAATTTTCCAGTCAATTTCCCATACAAGTGCACAACTTTAAAAAAAAAAAAACCTTTCTCAAGGATATGCCTTTAAGATTGATATCAACAATATGTACAGTGCACTCCATAATGTTTGAGACAAAGACTCCTAATTTATTTATTTGCCTCTGTACTCCACAATTTGAGATTTGTAATAGAAAAAAATCACAATGTTTGGGACACATAAGAAAGCTCTCAGCACCCAGTCTTTCCTCCAGTCTTTCCATCACCTTCAGAAACTGTTATTGCTGTTGATCAACATGAGGACCAAAGTTGTGCCAATGAAGGTCAAAGAAGCCAGTATGAGACTGAGAAACAGGAATAAAAATGTTAGAGAGACTGGAGGAAAGACTAGGTGCTGAGAGCTCTCTTATACCTGCATTAAGGCGGCATTTAAACACACCTGAGCAATTACAAAAACCTGTGAAGCCATGTGTCCCAAACATTATGGTGCCCTGAAATGGGGGGACTATGTATAAACACTGCTGTAATTTCTACATGGTGAAAACAAAATGTATTAATATGGCCTTTATTAAAATCTGACAATGAGCACTTTAACCACATGTGATTTCTTTCTATTACAAATCTCAAATTGTGGAGTACAGAGGCAAATAAATAAATGATGGGTCTTTATCTACAGTGCTCTCCATAATGATGGGGCATTATGGACAGCACTGTATGAGGGCTAATCATACCCTGTCATATGCACCTCTGAGATTAACGTGACATTAGATTTGGCATGGTCAGGAGAAGTAGTCACCATTAGGAGATCCCAATGACAGACTGGCACAAGACCACCTCTTGTATTTAAAGTATCTGGGATTAAGTTAAAGCTCTGGGCACATTGCCAAGTTGTGTTTCTTAATGTTTATGTGCTTTTAAAACAAAGTGGTAATTAGTTAAATGTTTCTTATTTTTATTCACCTAGTTTCAAGAATCAAGAGTGTTTTATTGTCATGTGTCCCAGTTAGGACAATTAAATTCTTGCTTGCTGCAGCACAACAGAATATTGTAAGCATAATACAGAACAGTTCAGTGTGTCTATATACCATAGACCATATATATACACACACATAAATAAACAGATAAAGTGCAATAGGCTGTTATTGTTCAGAGTTTGTTTGATGGTGTGTTTAATAGCCTGGTGGCTGTGGGGAAGAAGCTGTTCCTGAACCTGGATGTTCCAGATTTCAAGCTCCTGTACCTTCTTCCCGATGGCAACGGAGAGATGAATGTGTGGCCAGGATGGTGTGGGTCTTTGATGATGTTGGCAGCCTTTGAGGCAGCGACTGCGATAGATCCCTTCGATGGTGGGGAGGTCAGAGCCGATGATGGACTGGACAGTGGTCACAACTGTAGATTGGTTATTGCATGTGAACCAATCAGAGTAATGTGATACCACTAATCCACCTTATTGAACACTTCATATTAACACTCACTTCCTATATTACGTAGTCGCACTAGTGGTAGAGTGGAACTAACATGTATTGTACTGTGACACTATGACCGATGATTAAAGCCGACTTAAACACCATACAGTGTCCGTACACTTGTTTACATTGTGTCGGAAAGCTGAAAACTACCCACTGCGTCCGTTTATTGGGTTTTATTTGTATTTTATTGATTTGACCTTTTGCTACGATGGCTCACTTGTGCCGACAGCCAGCCCAGCTAATCTTTGATACAGACAGACGCGAGCGATGGAGGCTCTTCGAGATCGACCACGAGCACTACATCAATATCGCCCATCGCAACGACCCAGACGAGGTCAAGGCATCTCTCTTGCTCGACCTGGCTGGACCAGAGGCCATGATTCGCGCGCAGACCTTCGACTTTGCGCCACCTGTACTAGACGTGAATGGCCAGGTGCTAGTCCAAGCTGAGACGAAGCGCAACACTATTGTGCTGCTACGAAAATTCCGTGAGTTATGTGACATACCAGTTAACCGCATTCTAGAAAGAGCTAAGTTTTTTGCACGGCACCAGCTTCCAGATGAGCCTGTGGAACGTTTCATGTGTGATTTAAAGTACATGGCCCCGCGATGTCGCTTTGGTGAGATAACCAATGAGTTAATACGCGATAAGATCGTTAGCGGCATGTTTGATCGTAAATTAAAGACAGAGCTGCTACGAAATGCAGACCTGACTCTAGAACAGGCTGTACACGCCTGCTGCATGTCAGAGGTCGAGGCCCCGCTAAGTGATCAGCTTGACTCTCAGCCTGTTGCTCAGAAACATTTTATTTATTTATTTTTTATTTATTAGAAGCAAATGTACAAGAATAAAACGATCGGCATATAAAATTATACAGTTATACTGCTTCAATTTTAACTTTTTAACTTTAAAATAGAGGAAAAGAAAAGAGAAAGTACAAGAGAGAGAAAAAGTGAGAGGTGCAAAGATAGGACCCCTAGACGACCAAAGTAGTGTAGCCAAAGATAGGACCCCTAGACGACCAACGTAGTGTAGCCAAAGATAGGACCCCTAGACGACCAACGTAGTTTAGCCAAAGAGTTGGTAAAAGAAAGAAAGAAAAGAAGGAAAAAAAAGAGAGAAAAAAGTGGTGATATACCTGCCTCTCGTCCCTCCCCACCCACCTCACCCAACCCATAGTTGGATTTAAATCCAAAGTTGTGTTGCGCCATACTATCCTTGTAAGAATTCGGTGAAGGGTATCCATGTCTTGGAAAAATTATCTGGTTTTTCTGCCAAGATAAGTCTAATATTTTCAAGATGTAATGTCTCGGATATGTTTGTAATCCACATCTTTACAGGCGGGACTGATGTGTGTTTCCAAAATTTATGTATTCGTTTTTTCGCCATTATCTGGCCATAATTAAGGAAACGTCTTTGAAATAGTGTTAGCTCAGAACAGGCTTCTGACGTACCTATAGTGATCAGTTCAGTGTCGGGGTCCAATTATATTTTTAAGTGTTCTAGAAAAAAATTTCAAAAATTCCTCTCCAGATATTATGTAACTTTATACAAGAGGCAAAGGAATGGGTTATAGTTGCTTCCTGCAGGAGACATTTATCACAAATAGGAGAAACATTTTGGAAGATCTTATTCAGTTTAGACTTTGAATAATAGTCTGTGTAGTATTTTAAATTGTATTAGCAAATGCCTAACGTTAAGAGAACAGTTGTGTATGTATAGAAGGCTTTCCTCCCATCTGCCTTTTAAAATTGTTAGGCCAAGTTCATCTTCCCAAGCTCGTCTAATTACTTCTGATGATGGGATTTGTATATTTAAAAGGGTATTATAAAGGTATGATATTAACTTGTTTGAATCCGAGTTTCTATTCATACATTCGTCTAGTGTCTGGAACCATATATTGATAGTCTTGGGTATATGATTTTAGATAGTCTCGTATTTGAAGATATCTAAAGTATTGGCTACCTTTCAGATGATATTTCGACTGTAATTCTTGAAATGAGAGAAGAGTTCCCATCTCATAAAGATCTCCCAGTTTTTAAATTCCTAGTCTTTCCCAGTGTGTGAACGTCTTGTCTAAGATAGACGGCTTGAACGAAGGGTTATTGGCAATTGGTGAGAGAAGAGATAAATTTCTCAGTTTAAGGGTTGACTTCACTTGTTTCCAGATTCGTAGGGTACTATGGATAATCGGATTTTTCTCATATGGTGTTTTCTTCAAATTTATTGGAGAGAGAAGAATCGCGCCTATATTAAAAGGCGAACAATCTTCTCTCTCCATTATTAACCATTTTACCTGTTGGCATGTGTTGTCCATCCAATAGATTACATTTTTGATATTCGTTGCCCAGTAATAGTACAAAAAATTGGGGAGAGCCAATACGCCAATTTCTTTGGGTTTACATAGATGTCGTTTATGGATTCTGTGTGTTTTATAATCCCAAATAAAGTTTGTGATCAGAGAGTCAAGTAGTTTTTTTTAATTTTAGGGTGATAAATTGGTATTGATTGAAATAAGTACAGGATTTGTGGAAGAAAGATCATCTTTATGGCATTTATTCTGCCTATGAGAGACATCGGAAGCATTTTCCAAAATTGAATAAGGGCATTCAGTTTGGTAATTAATGGAGGAAAGTTTGCTTGAAATAGAGAAGTGTATTTTCTAGTTACGTGAACTCCAAGATATTTAAATTTTTCGGTAGCAATTCTAAAAGGTAATTTTAGAAGGTGTGTCGGATCTTGAGGCTTTATTGACATAATTTCACTTTTGTTCCAGTTTATTCTATATCCTGAAAAGGAACCAGATTCCTCTATAAGATTCAATATGTTTGTAATGCTAACTTGGAAATTGGTGATATATAATACATCATCTGCATATAATGATATTTTATTATTAGAATATTTAGTATTATAGCTGTGAATATTCGGATGTACTCTTATACTTTTTGCTAAAGGTTCAATCGCAAGGGCAAATAACAGGGGTGATAATGCACACCCCTGTCTATTGCCCCTGGATAGCTGAAATTTAGGTGAGTGTATTTGATTAGTCAGTATTCTGGCAGTCGGCTTGTCATATAGCAACTTTATCCATGAAATAAAATTTTCTCCTAACTGGAATTTTTCCAATACTGTAAAAATATATTTCCATTCTACTTGGTCAAATGCTTTTCCTGCAAATAATTGATAAGTCTTCCTTTATCGTTCTATGTGAGTACATTATATTAAACAGACATCTCAAATTGTTAAACCAATGTCTCTTGGGTATAAACCCAGTTTGATCAGAATATATTAATTTATTAACATATTTACTTAGTCTTCTTGCCAGGGTTTTAGCTAATATTTTCTGATCTGTATTTAACAGGGCAATTGCTCTGTATGATCCCGGCTCTTCCAGATTTTATCTTTTTTGTGTATCAGTGTAATAGTTGATTCGGCTAAGGTTTGTGGTAGCGTCTGTCTTTAAATGCGTGTATATAAAGGTTTTGTAAACGTGGCGAGATTAAGTCATAAATGTTTTAATAAAATTCATTACTAAACCCATCTGGGCCTGGGGTTTTGCCATTCTTCAATGAATTAATAGTCTCTTCGATTTATTTCATTGTAATCTGTGCTCCTAATTCTTCACGTTCCGCCACGTTGAGTGACGGAAGATTACAGTTATCAAGGAAGTTTTTTAATATTTATCGTTTCTGCTGAAGTATTGGATGTATATAAATTTTGATAGAATTAGACAAATCTTTCATTAATATCTTTTGGAAGTGTGAACAGTTCACCTTTTTCTGATCTAATTTTTTGAATAGTATGATCCTTTTCCACTTTTCTCAACTGACGTGCTAGATGTTTATGCGGTTTGTCGTCGAATTCAAAATGTTCCTGTTTAGTAATTTGAAATAGCCTAATAACTCTTGCGGAGAGAATTCGATTTAGCTTGAATTTTAATAATGCTATCTTATTATGTTTATCCATAGAAGGATCTATCGCATTTTCTTAATCCAGCTGTCTGATCTGTTCTTCTAATACCAGTTGTTCCATCCTGTTCTTTTCATTTTGATATGCTTGATATGAAATGATAGAACCTCTAATAAAGGCCTTAAAAGATTCCCATAATAAAGAAGCCGAAATACCTGGAGTATCATTTGTCTCATAAAAGAATTCCATCTGTTGTTTTAGATATTCACAGCAAGCTGGGTTAGTTAGTATTTGGGGATTAAACCTCCAAAACGTTTTTTTATTGTACATTCCTTCCAGTTTTAGGGAGAAGGTTAGAGGGGAATGATCGGAAATAATACTATTATGATATTTGGGATTAGTTGTAAAAGGTATTAATTTTGTGTCCACCAGAAAATAGTCAATACGTTTATATGTTTTTTGTATGGATGAATAAAAGCAATATTCTCTTCCGGATGGATTTGCAATCCTCCATACATCTGTTATATTTATATTTTATATATATATATATATTTAGGAGTTCGCTGGCTTTTGATTTTGTGTTATATCTCTTTTGTTGTGAGGATTTATCCAAATATTGATCCAGAACACAGTTGAAATCTCCTCCAATTATCAGGTTTTGCTGGGTGGATTCTGAGATTATATTAAATATTTTATTAAAAAATTGTGGATTATCAAAATTGGGAGCATAGATATTCACCATAGTATGTGGGGTAGAATATATCTCCCCAGATACTATGACGTACCTACCCTCCTTATCTGCTATGGTGGCTTTATGTTTAAATGGTATACCTTTACGAATTATAATTGCAGTACCTCTAGCTTTGGAGAGAAAGGTAGAATTATATATTTGACCAATCCAGTTAGCCTTCAGCCTGTTATGAGCTTGATCTTTGAGGTGCGTCTCCTGTAAAAATATTATATCAGCATTAATTGAATTTAATTGGGCTAGAACCTTACCCCTTTTAATTGGCTTATTAACGCCCCTAATATTTCAACTATAAAATGTGATTCGTCCAGTTTTCTTCAGAGGGTCGTCTTGCATTAGAGCTTACATGGTTTCCCTTGTTTCAGATGGGGCAACACAATATATAGAATCAACCTTCTGGTTACTGGGTGGGTGAGCCCAATTTCAAAGCCCTGCAGGTATATCACAAAAAAAAGTTCCTTGAGAAGAGTAAGTGAAAAATGTGCTAAATAAAGTAAATAATTATAAAAACAGCATTTAAAGACACTGTGCGTGAAGCCCACCCCCTGGTGGGATATTTCTTGTGAGCTTCCGTGGATGTTGATTATTTAGCTCCGCCCCTTACAGAATAATATTTTTTTAAAAGGAACTGAACAAGATATTATGTAAAAAAAAAACAGAAAGCAGACTGAATAATTTCATCTGAGCTAAATTTCTTCTGATAACTTGCATCTAAGTGGGTATTTACTATTTAAATTGAAATATAGAGATATAAAAATTCTTAACTTGCTTATTGAAATTAGTATGTTAAATACATAGCCGGTTGAAAATCGTTAGGCTTGAAGAGGTTAATTAGAACCTCCAGCAGTCTCACAGGCAGAACAAGAACTCTCCCTCTCCCTCTCTCTCTCTCTCTCTCTCTCCTCCCCTATCAACAGCCCCACCGTTTTCCCCATCAATCTAATACTCTTTCTAAACATCCTCACTTCTTGCTACAACTTGCCCAATACCCATCTTCACATGCTTGACCCCTCTTCCTCTATTCCTTCTACCTGATCTTTCGACTTGCTCTCTTCTCTAACTGTCTTGCCCTACCCAAGTTCCCATTAGTCCACACGGAATCCAGCTTCCAATAACCTACTGTGTCCCCGTCCCACATCTCCTTCCTCTACCCCCTGCCCCCCTTAATCATGATTACCTTACCCCTCCTCGACCAACTTTCTAACATGTTCCCTCTCGCTCTGACCTGCCAACTGAGGTAAAGAGTAGGAGTAAACGGGTCCTTTTCACAATGGCAGGCAGTGACTAGTGGGGTACCGCAAGGCTCAGTGCTGGGACCCCAGCTATTTACAATATATATTAATGATCTGGATGAGGGAATTGAAGGCAATATCTCCAAGTTTGCGGATGACACTAAGCTGGGGGGCAGTGTTAGCTGTGAGGAGAATGCTAGGAGACTGCAAGGTGACTTGGATAGGCTGGGTGAGTGGGCAAATGTTTGGCAGATGCAGTATAATGTGGATAAATGTGAGGTTATCCATTTTGGTGGCAAAAACAGGAAAGCAGACTATTATCTAAATGGTGGCCGACTAGGAAAAGGGGAGATGCAGCGAGACCTGGGTGTCATGGTACACCAGTCATTGAAAGTAGGCATGCAGGTGCAGCAGGCAGTGAAGAAAGTGAATGGTATGTTAGCTTTCATAGCAAAAAGATTTGAGTATAGGAGCAGGGAGGTTCTACTGCAGTTGTACAGGGTCTTGGTGAGACCACACCTGGAGTATTGCGTACAGTTTTGGTCTCCAAATCTAAGGAAGGACGCTTAGAGAGGGAGTGCAGAGAAGGTTCACCAGACTGATTCCTGGGATGTCAGGACTGTCTTATGAAGAAAGACTGGATAGACTTGGTTTATACTCTCTAGAATTTAGGAGATTGAGAGGGGATCTTATAGAAACTTATAAAATTCTTAAGGGGTTGGACAGGCTAGATGCAGGAAGATTGCTCCCGATGTTGGGGAAGTCCAGGACAAGGGGTCACAGCTTAAGGATAAGGGGGAAATCCTTTAAAACCGAGATGAGAAGAACTTTTTTCACACAGAGAGTGGTGAATCTCTGGAACTCTCTGCCACAGAGGGTAGTCGAGGCCAGTTCATTGGCTATATTTAAGAGGGAGTTAGATGTGGCCCTTGTGGCTAAGGGGATCAGAGGGTATGGAGAGAAGGCAGGTACGGGATACTGAGTTGGATGATCAGCCATGATCATATTGAATGGCGGTACAGGCTCGAAGGGCCGAATGGCCTACTCCTGCACCTAATTTCTATGTTTCTAACTGCTGGGAATTCCAACCCCCCCAATCGGATAGATATTAACCATATTTTAAATATAAACAGATTCATTGATCGTTACCTAGATTTAGTAAATCTCATAACTATTAGGTAAAAATAAATGGCTTGGTACGTTTGTTAGTATTTTATGTGATTATCATAGATTGCTCTCTCCTAAATTATATAATTTGTTTGTGTATTATATAATTACCATAAGTTTAAATTGTTTTCAAAGCTGAGTTGTTCAAGAGATCTTGAACAATCTCCTCGTAAACAAGGGGACCTTGAACAGTCTCCCCGCATACATTCCAATCTATCTCTGATAAGTAAGTCTAAACTTAACTGCCTATGAACCTGTCGGCCATCTTATATGCACATTTTTATATATATTTTTTAAAACACATATCACTCTACCCCCTTATAAATACATATAAAAGGGGTAAATTAAACACACAATATAACACACAGGTTTAGTGAAGGTTCAGTAAGCCATAGCCCTGCTAGTAATCAGTTGGAATCAATTCATTTTCATACAGAGCTATGCCAAATATTACTTATCTACTTGTCCTGTGTTATATCCTTTTTTAAATCTTGCGCATATTTAAATGCATCTTCTGGGTCGATGAAGAAATGCTCTGATTCTCTGTATGTGACCTTTAATTTGGCAGGATACATTAATCCATATCTTAAGTCTGGAATGTCTCTGAGGATAGCAGGCGACTTGGTGAAAAGTGTCGCTTCTTGACAACCTCTGCTAAATAGTCTCTGAAGATTCTTATATTTTCTCCTTCAAACATCAGGTTTCTTGCGCTTGCAACTTTCATCATGATATCTTCAAGAACTGATGGGTCATGTAGTTTAAGAATAATTTGTCTTGGTGGAGCTCCAGCTCCTGGTCGGGCTCTCTGAACTCGATGTGCCTGGTCAATTTTAGATCTCTCAGGCAGTTTAAATACCTGTTGAAGTAAGTCAGCAGTGAAGACCCGAGAATCTTTTCCATTTTCCTTCCCTTCCTTCACTCCAACAATTATTAAGTTTTGGCGCCTGGACCGAGCTTCGAGATCTAGGCATTTGTCGGTCATTCTGGCCAATTGCCCAGAAACACGGTCTAGATCTTTCTTCAGTCTTTGCGTTGTCTGAGAAATGTCCGTAGTAACAGCCCCGAGTTCTCTGATAGCGTTGTTTTGTTTTTTTTTGAGGTGAGGAGAATGGGTTCCAACTTGTTGCTGATGTCTTCTTCGACCTTTTTAATTTCTTCTTTCAAAGAGGAATTTACCTCTTCAATTCGAGCTTGTAGAATGTCAATTTATCTGCAGATTTCTGTTTTCCCAGCATTAAGTTTAACATCAAGTTTTGATTCTAAATTTCCAAGCTTTTCAGTCAGAATTTCTCCAAAGTCTTTTACCATAGCCAGTCTTAAGGCTTGTTCTTGTACTTGCACTTCCATGGTAGAAATAAGGCCGCCTTCCTCAGATTCTTCAGAAGTTTCTTTCTCTTGCATAACCTGCCTTCGGGTTCTGTATCTGCTCTGAGGTGGAGTAGGCAGATTCCTACTGTGAGTCCGTTTTGACATTAAAAAATGTCGGTATTTGTGTCGATTTCTGATGACGTCACTTACGTGACGTCGGGCATCTGCCGGTGAGTGTTTTTCATTCGGTCCGTTTTTCTTTTTCAGTTGTTTTAACGCGTTTTTCGGAGTGGAGCTAAATGGAGCGCCTCTTACTGCTCCATGGCGCCACCGGAAGTCCGTTGCTCAGAAACGTAATGTCAATCTGACCAGTTTCAGTAATTGCACCGAGTCGGCCGCAAATAAAAGATCCGTGAATGAGCCACCACAGTGGTGCGCAAATTGCAACTATTTCCATATTAAAGGTCGACAATTCTGTCCAGCAAACGGAAAGCCTTGCAATTACTGCAAGAAACTTAACCACTTCGCTGCCTGCTGCTGTTCCCGTTCCTGTGGGAACCGTAATGCAAAGTCAGAGTCTAATCTACACCTGCTGCAGCAAGACCCTACATTCTTTGATTCCCTTGAACGGTTTGAAGCTGTCCACGACACCGAGACAATTAGCTCACAAGACGAGTCTACTGTTCACACTCTCCTACGCACATCTGGGAAGCTTCTGGACCCTTCTGTTACTGTGCACATTAATAACAAGTCTCTACAAGCTAAATTGGACATGGGGGCGCGTGTGAATGTGATGTCCCTGAAAGTCTACAAGATAAGGAATAATGAGACCTTGGCTAAGGATTCCTCCACCTTGCACGCCTGCGCGGGGGGCGGGGGGGGGGGGGGGGGAGAGGGAGAGTAGAGAGGTTCTGCACCCTCTCGGAAAAGCTGATTTCAAGTTTGTAGTGGACAATAGCGCTAAAAACCTGATTTTTTAATGTTGTGAAATCAAACTCTGAGACTTGTTAGGCATCCATGCATGCCAAGACCTGGGACTGGTTTCCTTTGGACGTGCTGTTCACAAGCTGCGCCTATCTGACGAACCGACACAAATGTATCAGGATTTGTTTGACGACAAACTGGGCAAATTGCCAATAACGTACAAGATCATTATTGACCACGATGTTGTCCGAGCAATTCGTGCTCCTCACCGCGTACCCCATGCTATGCGTGACAGAATTCAAGCCGAACTTAGACACATGGTGTCCATGGGGATATTGGCTGAAATAAGTGAACCCACAGACTGGGTCTCCACCATGGTTGTTACAAAAAAGAAAGACAAAGACGAGCTCCATGTGTGCATTAACCCAAGGGACCCGAACACAGCTATTAAACGACCACACTACCCGATGAGGACCATCGAAGACGTTGCAGCCCAAATCGGTCGCGCAACAGTGTTCTCGGTACTAGACGCCAAAAGCTAGTTTTGGCAGATTCCTCTGGACGACGCATCCTCAAAACTTACCACATTTGCCACACCATTAGGCAGATTCAGGTTTCTCAGGATGCCATTTGGAATCAACTCAGCCAGTGAGGTTTTCCAAAGAGCTATGGAACAGCTGTTCACAGGCTACCCATGTGCCATCATCGTTGACGACATTCTCATGTACGGTCATGACCTAGTGGAGCACGACTCAAATTTTAAAATGATTCTAGACCGGGCACGTGAGATCAATCTAAAGTTCAACCCAAAGAAGTGCAAGTTCCTTGTCTCAGAGGTTACCTATGTCGGATATGTGTTCACCAGCGAAGGGTTAAAACCAGACCCCAAAAAGACTGCAGCCATCAACAAACTGCCTGCTCCCACTGACGTGAACAGCCTTCAGCGTTTTCTGGGTATGGTTAACTATCTGGGGAAGTTCATACCCAATCTCAGCGAACTAGTCTCGCCACTAAGACAACTCACTCACAAGGGCACAGCCTGGGCCTGGTACCAGCAACACCAGCAAGTGGCTGACTCTTTAAAACTGCAGCTGGCCAGCGCCCCCACCCTAACGTATTTCGACCTCTTGCGGCCGGTCACCATCACCTGTGACGCCTCGCAATACAGTTTAGGCGCAGCCTGCCTGCAAACAACAACCGACGGTACCTTGCTACCCGCATCGTATGCCTCTCGAACCATGACAGAGACCGAGCAGCGTTATGCCCAGATCGAAAAGGAGCTGCTAGCTGTCGTTTTTGCATTATCCAAGTTCAGAGACTTTATCTTCGGGAATACTTTTACAATTGAAACCGACCACCAACTGGTCACCATCCTGAATAAGCCTATTCATGCAGCGCCTGCACGATTGCAGCGCATGATGATGCAGCTCCAGCGCTATGATTTCCAAATTGTCTACAAAAAGGGCAAAGATATGCTCATCGCTGACACTCTCTCTCGAGCGCCACGGGCGTCCTGTGAACAACACCCCTTTGATTCTGACGAGCTCGCCGTGCTTAAAGTCGATTTCGTCCCAACGGAACGTCTGCATCGCCTTGCAGAGCACACAGCTGCTGACAGAACGCTGCAGCTGCTCTCCTCCATTATCAAAAGGGGCTGGCCTACGAAATGATCCAGCACGCCACTGGCTGGTGGTACAGCCATTCTTCTTAGTTTGCGATGAACTGGTAATACAAGGCGGGATCATCGTCAAGGGCCACAAAGTTGTGATTCCCTCATCCCTGCAGGAGGAATACTACAAAAACGTCTACAACGGCCACCCATGTACTGAGGCCACGCTCGCCCATGCCCAAAGCATGTTTTATTGGCCAGGAATGGTCAAATACATACGTGAAAAAACAGCATCCTGCTCCACTTGCAACAGCTTGGCACCCCACCAACAGAAACAGCCTCTCCTGCAACAACCCGCTCCAGCGCTACCCTGGACTTCCCTCGCTGCGGACATTTTCGAATGGCACAACAAACACTACCTAGTTCTAGTCGATTCCTATTCCAATTGGTTTGAACTTGATCTGCTACCTACCATTACGTCTGAGAAGGTGATACAAAAGCTTCAGAGACATTTTTCTGTATTCGTGTACCGGTTCGATTGCAAACTGACAACGGAAGACAATTCACCAGCCAAGCATTTAAATACTTTGCGAGACAATGGAACTTTCAGCATGTCACCAGCAACCCCGAATACCCTCAATCCAACGGCCTCGCGGAGCGTGCTGTCAGGTGTGCAAAGCAGCTAATGGAACATTCACATCTTGCCAAATCCAATGTCTACCTGGATCTGTTAAACCTAAGAAACATCTCCAGGGATTGTGTCCTGGGCTCTCCCGCCCAGCGCCTGATGTCTCGTACGACAAGGCCCCAGCTCCCGTTTGTTCAACAACAGCTGAAGCCACAGGTGCTCAAACCAGCTGCGGTCCAGAAGCGTATTCAGGAAAAACATGATGTCCAGAAGCGCTCCTATGACAAGTCGAGCAAACCACTTAATCCGTTGCTGCAAGGTCAAGTGGTTCGCCTGCAAACGGCAGTTGGACATACCAGACTGGGTTTCTTTGAGGGACTATCCAAGGAACCTCGTTCCTACCTTGTCAACGCCGATGGTGCTCTGTACCGGCGCAGCCGCCAACATCTTCTGCCTGTGACTGAGCCACGACCCGGTCCTCATGCCCCGCCGTTGGTTTTCAAGACGCCTGCTGCTGTTGTCCATCCACGACCCCCCTGATCCCAGCATGCATTCCCCACGACGCTCGGCTCCCCCACTCCCCAGTGCCCCGGGTCCTGCATGCTCGCCCTACCGTTCATCTCCAGGTTCCCCGGCTGCATTCTCATTCTCGAGAACGGAGGGGGAGGAGCTTGTCCGCACGCGCTCGGGTCAGGTTAGTAGACCGCCGGACAGATACAGCGAGTATGTTTAACCGCATGTATTCTAACAACCGACTAACAACTCTTTCCTCTACGGGGAAGGATGTAGATTGGTTATTGCATGTGATCCAATCAGAGTAATGTACTACCACTAACTCCACCTTATTGAACACTTCATATTAACACTCACTTCCTATATTATGTAGTCGCACTAGTGGTAGAGTAGAACTAACATGTATTGTACTGTGGCACTATGACTGGTGATTAAAGCTGACTTAAACACCATACAGTGTCCATACACTTGTTTACAACAATCTTCTGCATTCTTTTCCGCTCCTGGACGTTCAAGTTGCCGAACCAAGCCATGATGCAACCAGCAGCATGCTCTCTACTGTGCACCTGTAGAAGTTCAGGAGAGTCCTCCTTGACATACCGACTCTCCATAATTATCTCAGGCAGTAGAGGCGCTGATGTGCCTTCTTTATGATTGCATCAGTGTGCTGGGACCAGGAAAGATCTTCGGAAATATGCACGCCCAGCAATTTGAAGTTCTTGACCCTTTCCCCCATCGTCCCGTTGATGTAAACGGGATTGTGGGTCCCTATCCTACCCCTTCCAAAGTCCACAATCAGTTCCTTGGTTTTGCTGGTGTTGAGAGCCAGGTTGTTGTGCTGGCACAATTTGGTTAATCGGTCGATCTTACTTCTGTACTCTGACTCGTCCCCATCAGTGATTTGTCCCACAACAGTGGTGTCGTCGGCGAACTTCGAGTTCGCACTATGTCCGGCTACGCAGTCATGAGTATAGAGTGAGTACAGCAGGGGGCTGAGCGCGCAGCCTTGAGGTGCTCCCGTGCTGATTGTTATCGAGGATGATACATTTCCACCAATACGGACAGACTGTGGTCTGTGGATGAGGAAGCCGAGGACCCAATTGCAGAGGGATGCGCAGAGACCCAGATCCGTGAGCTAGGTAACCAGCTTGGGGGGGATGATGGTATTAAACGCCGAGCTGTAGTCTATGAACAACAGCCTGACGTACGTGTTTTTGTTGTCCAAGTGGTCCAGAGCGGAGTGGAGAGCCAGTGAGCAGAGAACTGGCTCGCAAACAGGAAGCAAAGAGTAGGAGTAAACGGGTCCTTTTCAGAATGGCAGGGAGTGACTAGTGAGGTACCGCAAGGCTCAGTGCTGGGACCCCAGCTATTTACAATTTATATTAATGATTTAGACGAAGGAATTGAATGCAACATCTCCAAGTTTGCGGATGACAAAGCTGGGGGGCAGTGTTAGCTGTGAGGAGGATGCTAGGAGGCTGCAAGGTGACTTGGATAGGCTGGGTGAGTGGGCAAATGCATGGCAGATGCAGTATAATGTGGATAAATGTGAGGTTATCCACTTTGGTGGCAAAAACAGGAAAGTAGACTATTATCTAAATGATGGCCGATTAGGAAAAGGGGAGATGCAACGAGACCTGGGTGTCACGGTACACCAGTCATTGAAAGTAGGCATGTAGTTGCAGCAGGCAGTAAAGAAAGTGAATGATATGTTAGCATTCATAGCAAAAGGATTTGAGTATAGGAACAGGGAGGTTCTACTGCAGTTGTACAGGGTATTGGTGAGACCACACCTGGAGTATTGTGTACATTTTTGGTCTCCAAATCTGAGGAAAGGCATTCTTGCCATAGAGGGAGTACAGAGAAGGTTCACCAGACTGATTCCTGGGATGGCAGGACTTTCATTTGAAGAAAGACTGGATAGACTCGGCTTGTACTCACTAGAATTTAGAAGATTGAGGGGGGATCTTATAGAAACTTACAAAATTCTTAAGGGGTTGGACAGGCTAGATGCAGGAATATTGTTCCCGATGTTGGGGAAGTCCAGGACAAGGGGTCACAGTTTAAGGATAAAGGGGAAATCCTTTAGGACCGAGATGAGAAAAACATTTTTCACACAGAGAGTGGTGAATCTCTGGAACTCTCTGGCACAGAAGGTAGTTGAGGCCAGTTCATTGGCTATATTTAAGAGGGAGTTAGATGTGGCCCTTGTGGCTAAAGGAATCAGGGGGTATGGAGAGAAGGCAGGTACAGGATACTGAGTTGGATGATCAGCCATGATCATATTGAATGGCAGTGCAGGTTCGAAGGGCCGAATGGCCTACTCCTACTCCACCTATTTTCTATGTTTCTATGCATCCACCGTTGATCTGTTGTGGCAGTAACCGAACCGCAGTGGGTTGAGGTTCTTGTCGAGGTAGGAGTTGATATGCGCCATAATCTCAAAGCACTTCATCACCACATACATTAGTGCCACTGGTCGATAGTCATTGAGGCACATCACCTTGCTCTTCTTGGGAAACAGTATTATTGATGCCCTTTTAAAGCAGGTGGGAACCTCAGACCTCAGAAGTGAGAGTTTGAAAATGTCCGTAAAAACACCAGCCAGTTGGTCCGCACAGGGTTTTTGAACACGGCCGGGTATACCATCAGGTCCAGGCGCTTTCCGAGGGTTCACCCCCCGAAGGATTTTCTGACGTCAGCCTCTGTGACTGACTGAAATACCATCATGGCGAATGGGGGCTTGAGAAGGCACATCAGTATTCTCCCTATCATAGCGTGCATAGAACGTATTGAGCTCGTCAGGGAGTGATGCTTCGCTGACATTTGAGCTGCCTCCTGATTTTGCCTTGTAGGCGAAATTAGTTTTATAGAATATAGTTTTATAGAATATAGGCCATAGTACTACATCACTACATTACATTTTCATTTTTAAACATTTCTTTAGACAAAAGAAAATGCATAATTGAACACTGCTTAGCCCACGTACTTAAATGTTTCTAATTCTTATTTCCTGACATTTTGTTCCCTCCTGTTTTGAGTTTCATCCTCTAATAACATTTACCTAAACATTTTGTGTTTTGGAGTCTTTTTCTTGAGTAGATGTGCACTCTGCTCTCGGCAAATGAATATTTTCTGTGTTGGCCTGAACTTTATCAGCTCTTTTTTTGGTGGTCCATTTTTGTATTCATGTCTGGCAATTTTGGTGTATTGAGGTTTTTTTCCCCCCCATCTTTGGGCAATTAATTCGGCTGTTTCTCAGAAATCACAGATGAAGTTACTGAAAGAGGAAGCTTTGCATAATTTAACAATGCAGTGACATCATCGATAAAGCATAGAAAACAGGGAAATAAAAATAAAGTAATATTCAGAGTATTTATTATTTTTTTACATAGACTGGTTTTTTTCCCCCGCAAGACCATAACGCAGGAATTCATCCGTCCCTATGGTATTTGTCAGAACAGGAGTTTGGTAAGGTCACCAAGCTGTTACTGAGCCCCATGTTCCTCTCCAGTAAGAAACTAGTGGTAGATCATTCACCATCCAACAATATGGGGAGGAGGAAAGTGGCAGGTTGTTTGAAAGAATTCCTTTTTTTTTTTTTTAAACTTTAACAAAAACAAAACATGCAAACACATATGCAATATAACATATAGCAATTACAGCACGGAAACAGGCCATCTCGCCCCTTCTAGTCCGTGCCGGACACTTACTCTCACCTAGTCCCATCTACCTGCACTCAGACCATAACCCTCCATTCCTTCCTCATCCATATACCTATCCAATTTATTTTTAAATGATAAAAATGAACCTGCCTTCACCATTTCCACTGGAAGCTCATTCCACACAGCTACCACCCTCTGAGTAAAGAAGTTCCCCCTCATGTTGCCCCTAAACCTTTGTCCCTTAATTCTCAAATATTTAGCACTATACGGCCTATATCAAGTCATGTTAATAACTCACATCTTGTCTGCAAATATAAACATGTTTTGCTTTTTACTCTTTCATTCACCTAAACATCAAGTGTTCATTTTACAAGGAAAGTAAAATAGAGCAAATGTAGTCCATTTGAAATTAAAATGGAATTGCTGATGGATAAAGAAATAATAATGCTTTTAGATTAACTTTGTAAGAATAAAATATAAGCAAAGAATGATGGAAACATTCAGGACGGCATCAATGGAGAAAATACTTTTTTCATTGGAACTGGAAAAGCACAAAAAAGCCTGAATATTAAAAAAAAAAGCAATACAAATGTTGAAAGAAAACCCAAAATGTTGGAAACAATCAAGTCCAGCAACACCTGCAGAAAGAGTTAACATTTTACATTTGAGATTCTTATCAATTATGACTTACCATGACAGTCATTTTCGTTGGATGAAATTGTTTTATTAAATATTTATAACTGATATATCCATAGTTTTAAGTTTATGTGGGACGGTGCTGGGATGGGGAGAGTAAAAGAGATTGCCTGTGATAGAAGGAATGGGTGACGTCTCAACTCAAAAGGTCACTCATTCCTTCTATCCAGAGATGCTGCCTGTCCTGCTGAGTTACTCCAACATTTTGTGTTCATCTTTGCTGTAAACCAGCATCTGCGGTTCCTTCCCATACATGTTGCCTGTGATAGTATGCAGAATCTCACTGGTGCCATTTATGGGAGAATGCTTTCAATGAAAGCAGATCTGTTCAGTGCCACGTCTAGGTTCAGGTGCAATTTCTTCCCAACAACCATCAGGCTGTTGAACACTGGGAACTCCAACTAAACTACAGACAGTAGACACAAAATGCTTCGCTCATTCCTTCTATCTGAAGATGCTGTCTGTTCCGCTGAATTATTCCAGCATTTTACATCAATCTTTGGTGTAAACCAACATCTGCAGTTCCTTCCTAAACTACAGACTGCCTTGGGAGCAATGGTGACTTGGGACTTTGTTTTTGCCATTGTATTGTTATTTATTTATATATTTAACTTTTATTGTTTATTCTGGTGTCTACTGTGTACTATGTTTACACATCTGTTGTGCTGCTGCAAGTTAAGAATTTCCGTGTTCCTTTTTGGGACATATGCCAAAACACTGGAGATGCTGACTGACCCGCTGAGTTACTCCAGTGATAGAAAATGCTGGAATAACTCAGCGGGACAGGCAGCATCTCCGGAGAGATGGGATTTAAAATTCCATTTGGAATATTTTGGAGGACCAAGAATGGGTGATGTTCCGGGTCGAGACCCTTCTTCAGACTGATATTCAGGGGAGAGGGAGACACCGAGATATGGACGGGTGTACACAAAAATGCTGGAGAAACTCAGCGGGTGCAGCAGCATCTATGGAGCGAAGGAAATAGGCAACGTTTCGGGCCGAAACCCTTCTTCAGACTGATAGGGGGTGGCGGGGAGAAGGAAGGGAAAAGGAGGAGGAGGAGCCCGGGGGCTGAGGGATGGGAGGAGACAGCCCGAGGGCTGAGGAAGGGGAGGAGACAGCAAGGGCTAACAAAATTGGGAGAATTCAATGTTCATGCCCGCAGGATGCAGACTCCCCAAGCGGAATATGAGGTGCTGTTCCTCCAATTTCTGGTGCTGCTCACTCTGGCCATGGAGGAGACCCAGGACAGAGGTCGGACGGGGAGTGGGAGGGGGAGTTGAAGTGCTGAGCCACCGGGAGGTCAGGTAGGTTCTTGCGGACCGAGCGGAGGTGTTCGGCGAAACGATCGCCCAACCTCCGCTTAGTCTCACCAATGTAGATCAGCTGATATCTAGAGCAGCGGATACAGTAGATGAGGTTGGAGGAGATACAGGTGAACCTCTGTCGCACCTGGAACGACTGTTTGGGTCCTTGAATGGAGTCGAGGGGGGAGGTAAAGGGACAGGTGTTGCATATCTTGCGGTTGCAACGGAAAGTGCCCGGGGAGGGGGTGGTACGGGAGAGAAGGGAAGAATTGACAAGGGAGTTGCGGAGGGAGCGGTCTTTGCGGAAGGCAGACATGGGGGGAGATGGGAAGATGTGGTGAGTGGTGGGGTCACATTGGAGGTGGCGAAACTGACGGAGGAAACTTGTTGTATGTGACGGCTGGTGGAGTGAAAGGTGAGGACTAGGGGAACTCTGCCCTTGTTGCGAGTGGGGGGGATGGGGAGAGAGAGCAGTGTTGCAGGGTATGGAAGAGACCCTGGTGTGAGCCTCATCTATGGTGGAGGAAGGGAACCCCCGTTCCCTGAAGAATTAGGACATTTCAGATGCCCTGGTGTGGAACGCCTCATCCTGGGAGCAGATGCGGCGTAGACGGAGGAATTGGGAGTAGGGGATGGAGTCCTTACAGGAAGCAGGGTGGGAAGAAGTGTAGTCCAGATAGCCATGGGAGTCAGTGGGTTTATAGTGGATGTTGGTCAGAAGTCTATCACCTGCGATGGAGATAGTGAGGTCAAGGAATGGTAGGGAAGTGTCGGAAATAGTCCAGGTGTATTTGAGTGCCGGATGGAAATTGGTGGTGAAGTGGATGTCAGTCAGTTGTGTGTGGGTGCAAGAGGTGGCACCAAAGCAGTCGTCGATGTAACGGAGGTAGAGGTCGGGGATGGGGCCCTGGTACGTATTGAACAAGGATTGTTCGATGTACCCGACAAAGAGGCAGGCATAGCTGGGGCCCATGCGTGTGCCCATAGCTACGCCTTGTATTTGGAGGAAATGGGAGGAGTCAAATGTGAAGTTATTAAAGGTAAGGACCAGCTCCGCTAGGCGGAGGAGAGTGTCAGTGGCCGGGTATAGTTTGCTTCTCTGGTCGAGGAAGAACCGGAGGGCTTTGAGACCATCCTGGTAGGGGGTGGAGGTGTAGAGTGACTGGACGTCTATGGTGAAGATGAGGGGGTGTGGGCCTAGAGAATGGAATGTGCTGGACGGGTATGGCGTGAAAGGGACAGATCAACGCAGACTACGCAAGGTGTGATAACGACAGATCAAAGCAGACTCTGCAGATCACAGTCTGAAACAGGGTCTCGACCCGAAACGTCACCCATTCCTTCAATGAGGAGATGCTGTCTGTCCCACTGAGTTACTCCAGCATTTTGTATCTATCTTCAGGTGTAAACCAGAATCTGCAGTTCCTTCCTACACGAGTTACTGGACCAGCACTTTGTATCCATTCGCATGGAGTGTGGGGGGGGACCGCCCCGCCTACATTACGACGTCAGAGCTACCCACCCCCCCAACCGACGTGTGACGCAGGCGCGTGCGTGACGCGATGACGTTTCAGCGTCTGTTGTAATTGTAATGGCGCCGGTCGCAGACAGAAGATTGAAGGAGAGAGTCTGAAATACTGACCGCTGGTTGTGGACGTTTCGGCTCTAGTTTCGCTGGGGCACCCTGTCAGAAGCGTAACCATATCCGTCCCATTTTACGCCCCTCGGGTTATTTTCGCTGGTGGAGAGTGTTTTGGCTGAAGGCAGATGTACCCGTCGTGGGGTCGCTACGGTGGGGGAGGGGCGCACATCCCGTATTATGGCGGAGCTGCTCAGCCTCCAATGCTTCCCGCGCCGCGGGTCCCGGCCCCGGGGCTGGTCGTCGGCCCCACCACCGTGCCCCCGCCTGTCCCCAGCACCGGCCTGGGCTCGAACTTCCAGACCCTGAGGGAACAGCACCTCCAGCAGATGCAGCAGCTGCAACAGATGCACCAGCAGCAGTTGCAGTCAGTGCTACAGCATCCTTCCCACCAGCATCAACCACCACCGTCAATACCGCCACCACCTTTGCCACCTCATCTGCAGCAGCCTCCACCAAACATTTGGGACACCACCAATACCCAGAGCCCACTCACTCAGACCAATCAATCCACTCAGCAACATCCTGATTTCTCCTCCGTGGCTTTACAGGTGAGGCGTAGAGCGTGAGGGGGGGTAAAAAGCATTTATACTATTGTAAATACGTGCTTATACGCGTATTGTCAAAAAAGGCAGGGCTACAATATGAGTTTTTTTTAAATCAGGTATCACATAATAATTATTCTGATTTTATAAATTGGACATGGCTTTTAAAATGCATTTGGACAAATATATGGATAAGAAGGATATAGAAGGATAAAGACGGATAAGGGCCAAATGCAGACAATGGGATTAGCCCAGTACACTAACTTGGGAGGCATAGACAAACGTGCCCGAAGGTCTTGTGATCATTCTTACAGCCCTATGACATGGATATTACCTGGAGACTATGTTCTCCTGTTTGAACAGTTGAAAATTGTTGAGGACACAATATGTGGTGGCACTAAGCAATGGGCAATCAGTGAAAGGACTTTGCATGTTGCTGAGTTCTTTCCAGCTCGGCAATTTGCAGTTTTGTTTTGGAGCTATGATAATGCTGTAATGCTCGCTTCTTCACCCTGGTAGTTGTGATGGAAGATAAAGTATAAAGTAAACTGGTGTCCAAATTGCCTTTACTTGCAATTGTTTCAATTCCAAAGGATTTCCTGATAGTAATGTGTCGCAATTCTGTTTTAAGGCCATTTATGTGAAGAGGGACATCAGATAACTCTTTGGAGAGAGTCTGATCTGTTGCTGCACAGTGATGGCATTGTTGAGATAAGAAACTCCTATGTGAAACTGTAACTAGGTCTACTATTTCATTTCATCGTTACAGATACATTAAGATTTTCTTTAGCCACCAGTTTGATTTGGAAAGGACTGAATTGTTACACTACTGTAAAAATGTGATTATACTGGGAAGCATGGTTTTCTTACTGTACACAGAATGCAATTTATTCTAAATGAATACTTGGATTAATTTGTGGTAGAAATTGCAGTTAATGTCAGTCATTTAAGAAGCACGAGCAATCATATGATAATGGATCTGCATATATTTCGTATCGGATATATTTTTGCAATCATTAGACTCCAGAATCGAATAAAGAATATTCTGATTGGTGAACCGATCCAGAAAAGATGTTAGATAAACACTGTAAGTGCAAATGAACGCTAATTAGACATGTGGCCGATGATTGGAATCTAAATCGATTATTTTTCCTTTATGTGGGCAACTTGTGATCAAATTTGGCATAAAAGATGTCTTCTGACCTCTTGTATCCATTGTTAGTCCAATTAAATGTTTGTTCATATCCTTGCTAAGTATCCAAACCAATGTCACTAAATGTTTTTTTGCGTAGATTGTTAGACCCTCTCTTGTTGCACAAGACTTGTGCTGGAAGTAATACTTGTCACATATCAGCCCATAGCTGAATGATAATCAAATCTTGCTGAGTGCTCGTTTACTAAAGAGAAGCTAATAGATTTAACATTGTGCTAACATCTGAAAACATCCCAATTTCTTACCTTTAAGGTGTAAGCCAAGTCTCTGATGAAGCAATTGCTTTAGCCTAGGACAATGTTTCTAGCTATATGCTCTGAATGCCTTCAAAGAATAATCGTCTTCTTCACATGCTGCTCTATCCATCTTTCAGCGTGGAGGTGCTTTTTCCTTCCATTAACTATTTACTTGTTCATCATCATTCATGGCCCATTGCCAGACTTCAGATCTTTGATCTGATGTTTTTATTTTTGCTTGATCTTTAGTCAATCTTTAGACAAATTTATTTGTCACATGCACCCGAAGGTGCGGTGAAATGAATTTGCCAGCAGCAATACACTTAAAAAAAGAACACACAATACACAATAGAATTTAACACAAGCATCCACCAGAAACGACATGGAAAAAGTTGCCTTTCCGTCGAGGGTGACCGAAAAACGGCTTCCCAACCCCCCCACACCAGATACACCGAGAAACATCCAAACAACACACATTGCAAGTGGTGGGTGGCTGGAACAGGAGTAATGGTGGAGGCAGGTACGATTGTGGCGTTTAAGGGGCTTTTAAAAGGCACATGGAAGTGCAGAGAATTGAGGGATATGGATCATGTGCAGGCAGCTGAGATTAGTTTATTTTAGCATCATGTTCGGCATAGACATTGTGTGCCGAAAGGCTTATTCCTATGCTGTACTGTTCTATAATCTATGTTTGGTTGCTTGTCGATTGCGTGCTCTTTTTGCTGCTCATCAAATTTGTAGCACTATGCTGTGCCATCACCAGGCTATAACATTAGTTTTATGTGTGTCGAATGCTATTCCAGATAGATTCTTAATTGAACTGGGGTTGATCCCTTGGGTCGATGATAATGGTAGACTGAGATTTGCCAGAGTATGAAGTTACAAATTTTGATGGGGTACATTTCTGTTGCTGCTGATGACCGCAGGTGTTGTAAATACTTATGTTTAAACACAGTTTGTAGTGGTAGTTACTCTGTGAAATTCGGCCATGTACAAATCTGTAGTCGTATGAGCTCAAATAATTTTCCAGTTATATCCTTAAGGTTATCTCGGGTACTGGTTATAATATTGAGAAACTTGGTGATGTGACATTGAAGTCCTCCATCCAGAGTTCTTAGGCCCTTGCAGCTTATACTACTACTTTCAAATGTCCTTTGACATTGGCGAGACAGAGGTGGTCTTCAACACTACTGTGTCTACATTTAAACTGATGCCATATGATGCTATGGAGTTTGAAGAAAATGGTTGAGCTAATTTATCCTTATGTATAGCATAGCAGTCATTTCTGGCCAACTTGTTATGGCTGTGGGACAAGGTGCACCTGCGGCTTGTCTGTAACATGAAACACAGGTCCTACTCCAGAGACCTGAGCACAACAATCCTCACTAACATTAAACAATATTGAAGCAGGGAAAAAGTGCTGGAGGTGGCATATTTTGGATGAGAATCCACTTCTGCCCTGGCCATTATTTATGAAGAAGGGTCTCCACCCGAACGTCACCCATTACTTCTCTCCAGAAATGCTGCCTGTCCCGCTGTTACTCCAGCATTCTGTGTCTTATCTTCTTATTTATGGTTCAATGGTTCTAAATTATCACATGTACCTAGGTACAGTGAAATTCCTTTTTGCATGCAGTTCAGTAAAAATCTTACTGTACATTGGCACAATCATACTTGAGTATAAAAGTGTGGGTTTCGTAGATTACACTGATCAACATCACAAAAACAAGATTATCTGGTCACTGTGACATTGCCATCTGTAAAAGTTACTGCTGATAAACTGGCTCAGGGATTTTCCACATTTCAGTAACAATTAGCTTTTTGAAGTAGTGATATTGGTATTGATTTATTATTGTCAGGTGTACTGAGCTACATTGAAAAACTTTGCATGTTATCCAGTCAAATCATTACTATGAGTATAATCAAGCACAGCAAGTATAAGAGAAAAAGACCAGAACGCAGTGTGATAGTTTCAGAGAACGTGCAGGTAAAACAAAGTGCAAGATCTGTAATGTCAAATAGTGCGATCGGAACTACATCCTAGCTTATGAGGGAACTGTTGAATAGACTGATGACAGAGTGAATCTGGTGATATGTGCTTTCAAGCTTTCATATCTTCTGGGTGAAAGGGAGAAGTGGGAATGAAGGGTGAATCTTTTGTCTGTGAATTATAAAATAATCTACATGTCTGTGGTTATCCTGGGACCCTAATTTGGGCTAGAATTTGCTTTTGAATATATCTTCAAATGAAGTATTTAATTTGCTGAAAAGCTCTTTACAATACCTTGAAAGTTATGTTTCTGTGTTACATGAAAGTCTGTCTTTATAGGATTTCACAGGATGAATTGTGAAATAAAAGATAATTTAATGGAGCTGGATGATCTCAGGATCGTTTGGGTGAATGAGAGCTTCATAGATATGAGTTATAGCAAAGTGGTCATGCCTAAGATACAGGACGAGAGTAGACGGGTGTCCACGAGGAAAGGGAGTAGGCAGAGAGTGCAGGTGACTTCTGTTTTGAAGGGGAAAGGGGAACCATTCCCCATCAAAACAGATATACCCTTTTGGACATAGTGAAGGGATGGCCCATCAGGGGTGAGCAACTGTGGGAGTTGGGTCCGTGGCACTGTGCCTGGCTCGGAGGCACTGTCAGGCAGAGCCATAGTGGTAGGAGACTCATTAGTTGGGGACAGACAGGAGATTCTGTGGCAGTAATCGAGACTCCGGAATGATATGTTGCCTCCCTGGTGCCAGGGCCCACCCAGAATGTCTCTGAATGGATGCACAACATTTTCAAGAGGGAGGGTGAGCAGCCAGAAGTCATTGTGCATGTTTGCACAAATGACATGGGTTGGAAAAGGGATGAGATCCTGCAAAATGAATATATGGAGTTAGGCAAAAAGTTAAAAAGAAAGACCTCCAGGGTAATGATCTACAGATAACTCCCTGGCTGGTGAGTGTGGGAACAGGAAGATATGATAGATTAATGCATGGCTAAAGAGAACGGGAAAGCAAACATTTATTTCAAGAGGGCTTGTATATCAAAACAGGGGTATAATGTTGAGGCTCTATAAGGCGCTGATAAGGCCGCAATTGGAATATTGTAAGCCATTTTGGGCATCATATCTGAGGAAGGATGTGCTGGCTCTGGAGAGAGTCCAGAGGAGGCTTACAAGAATGATCCCGGGAATGAGTAGGTTAACCCAGTTTATCGGCATTGGGCCTGTACTCGCTGGAGTTTAGAAAAATGAGGGGGGATCTAATTGAAAAATGGAATAGTGAAAGGCTTGGATAGAGTGGATGTGGAGAGGATGTCTCCCACTGGTGAGAGAGTCTAGGATTAGAGGTCATAGCCTCAGAATTATATTCTTTTAGGAAGGAGAAATTTCTTTAGTCGCAAGGTTGGTGAATCTGTGTAATTCTTTGCCACAGAAGGCTGTGGAAGCCAAGTCAGTGGACATTTTGAAGGCATAGATAGATTCTTGATTAGTACAGGTGTCAGAGGTTATGGAGAGAAGGCAGGAGAATGGGGTTAGGAGGGAGAGATAGATCAGCCATGATTAAAACATGGAGTAGAGTTGATGTGCCGAATGGCTTCATTCTACTATTCCTTATGACCTTATGACAGGGCTTCAGATTTTTGGACCATTGGGATCCCAGTATCCTGGCAGGTAGATAGTGCTACTTAGCTGGATTTAAACGAGATTGGCTGGCAGTGGGGGGGGGAAGATCTATTGGATTGAATTGTATTCAACACGAGAGGCCTGATGGGTAAGGGGGTTGAGCCCTGGGCATATATAGGCATACATAGGTGTGCAACTGGGACGTATTGGCTGTAAATTATTTATGGATCAGGACAGGAGTCTCCAACAAGCTAAAATTCTGAACTGGGACACGGCTAACTTTGATGGTATTAGACAGGAACTTGCTAAAGTTGATTGTTGTAGGTTGTTTGCTGGCAAAGGGATGCCCAGAAAGTGGGATGCTTTTGAAAGTGTAATGACAGGAGCTTGTTTTTGTTAGAGGTGTGAGTAAGGAAGCCTGGATGATTAGAGAAATTGAGGCTCTTCTCAGGAAAAAGAGAGAGGCATCCCATAGACAGCTGGGATTAAGTGTATTCCTGAGGATTTTCAGGGTCTGGAAAGCATACTTAAGAAAGAGTCGAGTCAAGAGTGTTTTATTGTCATATGTCCCAGATAGAACAATGAAATTCTAACTTGCTGCAGCCACAACAGAATATGTAAACATAGTACACTGTAAACAATATGATAAACGAGAGAGAAAAAAAAGTTCAGTGTGTATATATGCACATACTCACAAGCACACACACACACACACACACACACACACACACACACACACACACACACACACACACACACACTAAAAAACAAACAATAGTAGTGCAATAATAATAATAGTTTATTGTGGTTCAGAGCTTATTTGAGGTTGTAGTGTTTAATAGCCTGGTGGCTGTAGGGAATGTTACAATTTTCAGGCTCCTGTACCTTCTTCCCGATGGCAGTGGTGAAATGAGTATGTGGCCAGGATGGTGGGGTCTCTGATGATGCTGGCTGCCTTTTTGAGGCAGCGACTCCGATAAAAGTGTGCAGTGTTCACAATTTTTTGCAGTCTTTTCCACTCATGTTGCCGAACCGGATCATGATGCAACCAGTCAATATGCTCTACTGTACACCTGTAGGAGTTCAAGAGAATCCTCTTTGACATACCGAATCTCCGTAATCTTCTCAGGAAGTAGAGGCGTTGATGTGCTTTATCTATAATTGCATCAGTGTGCTGGGTCCAGGAAAGATCTTCGGAAATATGCACGCCCAGGAATTTGAAGTTTTTGACTCTCTCCACCATGGTTGAGATAAACAGGATTGTGGATCCTCATCCTTCCTCTTCCTAAGTCCACAATCAGTTCATTGGTTTTATTGATATTGAGAGCCAGGTTGTTGTGCTGGCACCGTTTGATCAATCAGTCGATCTGACTTCTATACTCTTACTCATCACCATCTGTAATTCATCAGCGGTGGTGTCGTCAGCGAACTTGAAGAAGGAGTTCACACTATGTCCAGCTACACAGTCATGAGTATAGAATGAGTAGAGCAGGGGGCTGAGCACGCAGCCTTGAGGTGCTCCCGTTCTGATTGTTCATGAGGAAGAAGTATTTCTGCCAATTCGAACAGACTGGTCTGTGGATGTGGAAGTCAAGGATCCAATTGCAGAGGGATGCGCAGAGACCCAGTTCCGTGAGCTTGGTAACCAGCTTGGAGGGAATGATGGTATTGAATGCCGAGCTGTAATATATAAACAATAGCCTGACGTAAGTGTTTTTATTTTCCAAGTGGTCCAGTAAGGAGTGGAGAGCCAGTGAGATCGCATCCTCCTTTTCTTCCATCGAACGTGTCCAAAGACAGGCAGCTCGATTTGTTACTAACACCTATGAGAGAGAGAAGCGAGTGTCACCAAACTTTTGAATTCTCTGGGGTGGAACCCTCTCCAAGACAGACGTGAAGCTCACCGTTTGACCTGTTTTTACAAAATGTTAAATGGTCAGCTCGACATAGACTACAAGACCTACACCAAACCCAAACCAATTAGGAGCAGACGAGGGCATTCAATCCAATTTGTGATCCCAGCTACAAAGACAGATGTATACAGCAATTTGTTCTTCAACAAGTTACTGAAAATAATTTATAAGTTAGTTTGAAGATGACACTAAAGTGGGTGGTATCATAGGTAGTGAAGATGGTTAGCAAATATTTCTGCAGGATCTTGACACGCTGGGTTAATAGAGTTTAATGCAGGTAATTGCGAGATTATACAATTTGGGAAGTCAAGCCAAGCAGAACCAGGGATGGCAGTGCCCTGGGGAGTGTTCTAGTTCCCTGAAAGTGCTGTCACGGGTAAGGAGGGCGGTTAAGAAGGCTTTTGGTACATTGGCTGTCAACGGTCATGGTATTGAGTATCGATGTTGAGATGTTATGTTACAGTTCTACAATATGTTGGTGAGGCCGCATTCAGAGTATATTTTCAGTTTGAAGAATGTTGTAAAGCTGGAAAGAGTGCAGTGAAGATTCACAAGGATGTTGCCTGGACTTGGAGGCCTAAGCTATAAGGAGAGGTTGCCTGGACTTGGAGGCCTGAGCTATAGGGAGAGGTTATTCATTGGAGCGCAGGAGGCTGAGGGGGTGATCTTATAGAGAGAATAGACAGTCTTTTACCCAGACTGAGAGGTACCAAGAACCAGAGCACATAGGTTTAAGTTGAAAGGGGGAACATTTTAATAGTAACCTGAAGGGCAACAATTATCACAAGGAGGTGGGTATGTGGATCAGCTGGCAGCAGAAGTAGTTGAGGCAGGTACTGTAACAACATTTAAAATACATTTAGGCAGTTACATGGATAGGAAAGGTTTAGAGTGATAAGGGCCAAACGCAGGCAGGTTGGGTTAGTGTAGTTGGGGCACCATGGTCAACATTGGCAAGTTGGGTCAAAGGGCCTGATTCTGAACTGAGGATTCCGTGCATGACCCTATGTCATGAATGGTTGCTTTTCACAGAGCAAAGTGGGGCTGAAGGAACTTCGGTATAATAACACATATGCTGCGTTGCTGGGATTACTATTGTTAGAGGTTTGAACGTCTATTAGACTTTCATTGGATTATGAATTTTTATCTGTTTTTTCGTTCAGAGGATTCTACATTTCTTTGCCATTTAGAGTAAAAATGAGATTTGAGGACGTTACCTTTACCAAGAGTATTGTGTATTTTTAGGAATCTCAGTAAAAGACAAAATAAAGAGAAAATGCATTGTGAAAGATAATTAAGTGTTAAATATTTTGTATATAATGGTTATGTTTGAAGCATACATAGTTTTTATAATGTTTTTGTAATGTTCCAGACATTTTGTGAGAAATAAATGATTTATTTCTTTCATCTTTAATGGCATTATAAAGCCATTATTTGTTAAACAATGTTAAACAATTTGTTAAACAACATGGAGATTTTGAATCGCATATTCAGATGTTTTGATTAGGTTGGACAAGGCAGAGAATACAATTTATTTGTTGTCATTTGAACCTCATTGAGGTTCAAACGGAATTTGGTTTGTGCAGTCATACACACAAGAAAAAGAACCAAGACACAACACAATTTACACAAACATCCATCACAGTGAATTTCCTCCTCACTGTAATGGAAGGCAAAGTCTTATCGCTCCCCTGCACTCCTCATTCTCCTCCCGATGTCAGAGTCAAAGACCCCGGCGGGCGATGGTAAGCAAGTCCCGCGGCCATTAAAGCCGCGCCGGGTGATGCAAGGCCGCGCTCCGGGTCTTGATGTTGGAGCCCCCAGCGGGCGCTAGCAAGTCCCGCGGCCATTTAAAGCCGCGCCGGGCGATGTAAGGTCCCGCTCCAGGTACTTTTCAACCCCGCAACTCGGGCGGGAGAAGTCGCCGTTGCGGAAGCCCCGAAAAGCAGTCTCCCACCAGGGACCCGCGGGCTCCCGGTGTTACTGTCCACCAGACCTGCGACTAGAAATTGTATGATTATATTGATGCATTGATTATAGTTTCCACAAAGAGAGAACGTGTATTAAGTGTTTTGAATATATTCTGTTCAAAATATTGTTTGACTTCCAAACAGAATAATGTATTTAAAGTCTTTAAAAATTAAATTTAAAAAAACCATGTTGGAATGTACACCATGAGAAAATCTGTTTATTCTAAAATTAAAGTCTCATATATTGACCGTTCTGGCTTTACATCTATTTCAGTCAACATCAGCAAGCACTGTGGCAGCATCTGGTGACAAAAAGGCGAATGATTACGCATTAGCAATGAATGGATCTTATCAAGTAAGTATGAGGCATCTGTGGGAAATCATTGTTTTTGATAAAGTGTTTGCATGTTCCTACTTAGAACGAGACACCTGGCCAATTTAATGTTAGAGCCCATTTACCTATCAGCACAGCTTGGCGTGCAGGAGGAAACTGGAGCGCCTAAAGGAAACCCATGTAGTCACAGGAAGAAATTGTCATCTCCCCGCAGGCAGCACTACATTTCGGGATCGAATATTGATCTGTGGAACTGCGAGGCAGCAGTGCTAATAGCTGCACCTCAGTTGAGGAATTCATGAACACAATATGTGATAATTTAGGTTTTTATAATGTTAAACATAGGCCCAAATAGTTGCAGACATACCATACAAGACTCAAAGACAATATTTGCGTCGTAGGGTTGTATAGCACTTCGGCCCACTATGTCTATACTGCCCATTGCACCTGCCTACACTAATCGCATTTACCCACACTAGGTCCGTCTCCTATATCTTGACGATTTAAATACATGTCTTGATGCTTCTTAAATGACAGGAAAGTATTTGCTTTCAACACCTCTTCAAGAAGCGCAACCCAAACTCCAATTTATGTGTCCAAAAAATTCGCCTTCAAATCATATGATGTCTAAAACCTTTGCCCTCTTGTTTTAGATTCCCCCACAATGGGATGAGGATCCACCTTATTCCCCCTTATAATTTTGTGTACCTCCATCAGGTCTCCCCTCAGTCATGTCCTTTCTAGGAAAAGCAAATCAAGCCTATCTCATTTCTTCTTACAATTTAAATGCTTCTGTCTACGCAACATCCTGGTGAATCTTCTATGTACCCTCCCCAGTGGCATTTCATCCTTCCTATATTGCAATGACCAGAACTGCACACAGTATTCCAGATATGGCCTATCCAATGTTTTGTAAAGTTGTAATATGGCGACCCAGCCCTTACATTCTTTGACGCAGGCGATGAAGGCAAGCATCCCATGTGCCTTCTTCAACATGTCTGACACTCCAGTGCCTCTCCATTAGTTTAGATATATAATGTGAAAATTGGCCCTTCTGCCCATTGAGTCCGCGCCGAACAACGATCACTGGTACACTAGTTCTATTCCACACGCTAGACAATTTATAGAAGCCAATTAACTTACAAACCTGCACGTCTTTGAAATGTGGGAGGAAACCAGAACACAGATTAATGTGACTCCTCTGCATTCTGCAGCAGCAACAACAACAATATTGGTATCAACAGCATCTGCAGAACCTACAGAAGCATGGAAGCAAACAGTATGGAGATCAGCAAGAACAGAGCCAGAGTGCAGAAATGAATCAGGTTAGCGATTCAGCACAGCAGACACCTGCAGAGGACAAGGATTGTTATGCTACACAGCCACCATTGCCACCAGCTCCACCTTATGAAGTAACCAAAACGCAGCCACCACCTCCACCTCCCAAAGAAGAGATGCCCCCACCTCCGCCACCTGAAGAAGCAAAGGTAGACAAATCACTTTTGTTTGTTTCATGGAATTTTGCATGTGCTGTGACATACAAGCTTGTAGGAAATATTTAAAGCTGTTAGATTTAGAAAAAGTAGATTTCTTGTTCCAGCTGATAAAACTCAAGGAAATAAGTAATATTTGATTGTGTGGGACCCATTGGGCCCTTGTCACACAGGAGGCGTGGTCCCACAATGCATTATTCCAAGCCCCCAACTGCACAGGCGCAGCTCATGCCCCTCATCCCTAGCACTCTTTCCCCCACCTCTTCACCCTCCCTATTCTTTCCCCTCAACTCTCCCTCTCCTTTCCCCTACCTTCAGTCACTCCCTCCCTCCATAACTCCTCTCCCCTCCCTACCCCTCCCATCCCTCTATCCCCCACCTCCCCACTCCTCACCTCCCCTATCCCCCCCAACTATCCCTCCTCACCTCCCCCACTGCCCTCCTCTCCCACTATTCCCCACCTCTCCCACTATTCCCCACCCCCTACTTCCCCTCCTCTACTCACCCCTCATCTCCCTCTATTCCCACTCTCCTCACCTCCTTTTCCCCCTCCTCATACCCTCCCCCAATCCCTCCCTCACCTCTCCTTTTCCCTACCCTCAGTCACTCCCTCCCTCCCTCCATAACTCCTCTCCCTTCCCTACTCCCCTCCTCTCCCTCTATCCCCTCTCCTCCCCCACATTCCCGCCTCACCTCCCCAGGATCTCGAGGTTGCCGCTCCTCTCCCCTCTTGCGTGTCCCGGAGGAGCATCAGCCATCGGTGCCCTTAGAGCCAGGCCTCGGATCCTCAGCTCGATCCGGAAGCACCAGCAGCTACGGCCGCGCCGGCGGGGGTGGGGTGTAGAGAGCTCGGAGAAAAGGTGGGGGTGGGGGGGAGAGAGCTCGGAGAAAAGGCGGGTGTAGAGCCAGCGAGGGGGACCATAGGGGAATGGGCTTGAGCTACGGGGCGTTGCGATGGCGGTGTGTTTGGGACTCACAGCGGGCGCTGGATGCTCTCCTCTGCCGGGATAAGACTCTCCTCTTTCCGTTTGACGACATCTCCGACTCCGCGCTGGGCCGGGCCGCTTCCGGCCCATCCAAAAATTGTGTCCGGTTGGAGACCTAGGCCAGCCATCCTCAGCGTCCCTCAGCTCCAGTAAAGATTCGATCGCGCAGGAAGGGGCGGACCGTCCCGGGGAGTGACAGGAGAAGAGACCAATCCGCGCAGCACTGACTGGCAGGAGAGGAGATCGATCTGCGCACGTGCGGTTTTTAAGATTTTTAAAAACCTTGCTAACTTTTACAATATACTACCGACCGAAACAAAATTTGTTGCACTCGCAGCACATGAGAACGACGAGTGAGCTGACAAAAAAAATGTAGCGCTATCGGTTAAGTTGATTGAATTGAATCTTTACTTCATCTGCATGTTGCATGTACAGGTAGCCTGCTTGTCTTAATGTTCTGCTCTCTTGATTGAGAACACCAGGTTTTACTATGCCATCGGGTGGCGCTGCAAGCTGTCCTTTCGACTTTTTTGTTATTTTTATATCTAAATGTATGTTTTCTCGGTGTGTCTGATGTGGGGGGGGGGAGGGGATAGGGGGAAACCGTTTCCAGTCACTTACCTCGACGGAGATGCGACTTTTTTCCTTGTCGCACTTCGCCCCCCCTCGCGGCCTAACAACTGGTTTGGTGCGGTCTCTCCAGACCGGAGACCGGCCCAGAGCTTCCACAGCGCGAACTTACCATCGTGGAGCCTGTGATCCTTTGCCGAGGGTCGCCAGTGTTGTAGCTCCGTCCGCAGGGGCCTGCGGACTGCAGCGGGTTTCGGAGCTTCTAGCCGCAGGCGCGGTGCGGACTTACCATCGCGGAGCCTGGGATCCCTTGCCGGGGATCGCCAGAAGAAGTGCTCCGACCGCTGGTCCGTGGTCTTTTATCATCGTGAAGCAGCGGTCTCCGGTAAGAAGCGGCCGATTCGGGAACTCCAGTATGGGCGGAAATCCTGATTGGCTGTCTCCCCCATGTTTTGAGAGGTGAGGGACAATCCCCCCAATGTTTTGTGAAACATGTTGCAGTAAAACTGCCCAGGAATGGCTGTAGCGCCCAGATCAGCTCGCTTTCCCCGGGACTGGCTGTAGCGCCCAGGTCAGCTCGCCTGCCCCGGGACTAGCTGTAACGCCCAGGTCGGATAACTTGCCCCGAGACTGGCTGTGGCACGCACGTCAGCTCGCCTGCCCCGGGACTGGCTGTAGTGCCCAGGTCGGCTCGCCTGCCCCAGGACTGGCTGTAGCGCCCAGGTTGGCTGGCAGCTCTGGCTGTAACACCCAGTTCTGCTCGCTTGCCCCAGGTCTGGCTGTAGCGCCCAGGTCAGCTCGCATGCCCCGGGACTGGCTGTAGCGCCCAGGTTGCCTGCGTGCCCCGGGACTGGCTGCAGTTCCCAGGTCGCGAAAACTAATTGGAAAAAAAAAGCCAGTGGGCCGGATGATTTCGGGTTAAGGGCCGGATCTGGGCCGTAGGTTCCTCACTCCTGTCCTGGATGTCAGGCCTCATTGTGTCCACCCCCCCATGTTTTAAAAGCTATTTCCGCTCCTGCCGCGGAGTGTGCTGATCCGTCCCGACGTCGGAGGTTTGATCATCCCGACAAGAGGGCTTGTACATCGGGCCTCCGTGGCGGTGACTTCGGAGGGTTCAAGGCCCTGATCACAGGTGAACAAATAGAGGAAGATTGACTGAACTTTATCGCCTTCCATCACAATGAGGAATGTTGATTCCACTGTGATGGATGTTTATGTTAAACTATCGTATATTGTGTTCTTTTTACTAGTATGGCTGTATGGTAACTCAAATATCACTGTAACTTAATTGGTGCATGTGATGATAAATGTGAACTTGAACTTTAAATATTTTTGAGATGAACCAAAGATCAAACCCACTGCTCTGCTGTCTCTTTGTGGGCAACAGAGAAAATAGAACTGAGATGTTCATGATCTTAAAAAACTAGTAAATCTCCATGGTGTCCTTGGGATGAAATAGACCCAGGCTTAAATTGTACCTATGTATTGACAAATGGATGAGAAATAGGAGAGACCAACAATGGGATCTTTGGTGTAACAGTGCTGGCAGGGGCTGGGAAGCCTTTGCAAGTAATTCTCTAGTTAAAATTTGGATAATGAAAAATAGATCTCAGTGTGTGGAAGCCATTTGTCTCCCTTCCAACGGCGTGATGAACCACAATCTGTCACAGTCGTAGATCCATCCCCGGTGAGCACAGTGGTGCAGGTTTTGTTTGTAAATGACAGGAGGATCAGCAGTCAGAAAGATTCCCATTGCAGCTTGTTGGATGTTTCTGCTTTGGCCAACCCTGTCAAAAACGGCATCTAGTTGAGAAGAATGAAAAGGGTTAGATTATTTTTATCTCCGTCACATTGACGCATGGTGACGCAGCGATTGATTTGCTGCCTTACAGCACCAGAGACCTGGGTTCGATCCCGACTGCGGGTGCTATCTGTACAGAGTTTGTACGTTCTCCCCGTGACCTGCGTGGGTTTTCTCCGAGATCTTCGGCTTCCTCCCACACTCCAAAGACGCATAGGTTTGTAGGTTAATTGGCTTGGTGTATGTGTAAATTGTCCCTGGTGTGTGTATGATAATGTTAACGTGCGGGGATCACTGGTCGGTGCGGACTTGGTGGGCCGAATGGCCTGTTTCCGCGTTGTATCTCTAAACTAAACATTGGATGCCGTTTGTGACTGAGATGAGGGCAGTTTTGGTACTGTAGCAATTTAAACAAGGATTTCCAGAATGATGAGCTCATCCTGGGGGGTGACAACACACAAAACTAAAATTGAAAATGCATTTTCAGAATTTTGGAATGAAAGGTTATAGATAAGGTAGAAGTTAGAAAAGGTGAGCAGGTCAAGTTTATGAGTATTGATAACGTTGGCTTTTTAAGATTTTGAGGAAAGAATAGTTTTCTTATTTTAAAGTGAGAATATTTGTAGCACATTAAAACTTAATCTCTGCCATATTGTCTGAGTTCTCTTACATTGTGATATTTGAGTTGTATCATTTGGGGGCATATCAAGCTTTTTGTCCAACAATTTAATAGATTTACAAGCATATAAGAACTTAGCATATATGACAAAAAAAAATGTGATGGTCATTTGCTTTAACTAAGTAATGTACAATCTCATAAGACTTATTTCAGATTTTTGTAATCATATTGTGAATTTTTCTTAGCCTACCATTCAACCACCAGAAAATCCAGAGGAAGCAGAGAGATTGAAAATGTTGCAAGCAGCAGCCGCTCAATGGCAGCAACAACGCATTGAGTATCAGCAGCAAACCATGATGCAACAACATAATCAACTTCAACAACTGCTGCAACAGTACCAGCTTCTAATGCAGCAAATCCATCACATACAGGTTAGTGCCCACCTGCTGTTTGGGAATATTGTGGAGAGTTTTTGTGTGTCAGCCTAACTTTTATCCAGGCAAGCACAGTGATGCTTTGGTCACCTTGCTTTCGGAAAGATGTTGCCAAGCTTGAAAGGTTTCAGAGAAGAATTACCAGGATGTTGCTAGGACTTGAGGGATTGAGCTATAGGGAGAGGTTGAGCGGACTAGGGCTTTATTCCTTGGAGCGCAGGAGGATGAGGGGTGATCTTCTAGAGGTATAAAAAAATCATGGGAGGAATAGATCGCACAGAGTCTTTAGCCCAGAGTAGGAGAATTGAGAACGAGAGGACGTGGGTTTAAGGTGAGTTAATGGGAATCTGAGGAGTGGCTTTTTTACACAAAGGGTGGTGGGTGTATGGAACAAGCTGTTGATGAGGTAGTGACGCAGGTTTAAGAAACATTTAGACGGGTACATGGATCAGATAGGTTAAGATGGATACGGGCCAAAGGCAGGCATGTGTGACAAGTGCAGATAGGGCATATTGGTCGGTGTAAGCAAGTTGGGCCAAAGGGCCTGATTTCACGCTGTAGGACTATATCTCAGTGTGATGTAAAGGAAATTGGGTAGTTCGGAAAATATAGTAATATTTTAATTTGGTAGAAATACCAGGTTTAATCCTGAACATTACTAATTGATATTAATGGCTCACTTAGTAGTCATACAGCACTGAATTGGCCCTTTTTGCCCAGCTTGTCCATGCTGACCAAAGTGCTTAACAGAGAAAGTCCCATTTGCCTGCATTAGCCTATCTTTCACACATGCAAATTGACTTTTAAATGTTGTTATATTACTCACCTACACCAATTCCTCTGGCAGCTTGTTCCAGATACTTTTGCCATACAAATTGTTGCCGTACAAATGTCTTTACTTTTGCATGTTATCTTGGTTTTGGATTTCTTGCATTCGCCAACGGTTATAATCTAGACTACCTTTCAAATGGCAACATGGTTTTTAAGTGAAGACGCGAAATCAGCATTGTTAAGTGAACATGAAAGTAATGCAAGGATATGCTATAATGGGTTTCTTTTTCTTTAGTCATTGCCTCTGGAAATGCAGCTGAGACACTTAGAGATGCAGCAACAGCAGTTCATCCCTCTGTATCAAGAATGGCAGCGACAGTTCCAGATTTGGAAGGCCCAGCTGCAAGTCTATCCTAACAAGGATCAACTCCAACAGTATGAAACTCAGTGGAACCAGTGGCAAGAGCAAATGGTATCAACGAACCAGCACTTCCAAGAAAGAATGGATGCTCTAAGAAATGTTCAACAGCAGTACATGAGCACTCAACCCCCAAATTACCTGGAAAATACATCAAGAGGATTGATGTCTCAAACTCTGCCGATGCCTCCAGTGCCACCCATGGGGATGCCACCTACACCACCATTAACTGGTTCTTCTACTCAAGGAACAACAAGTTCACCCGCAATCTCAGTTTCTTCAGATGAGAAAAGTCCACCAATTTCCCAAACCCCTACAACGGTGTCTCAGGCTCCTCCTTCCATGTCTCAGGCTCCTCCTTCCATGTCTCAGGCTCCTCCTCCTCTCATGTCTCAGGCCCCTCCACTGGTATCTCAAGCCCCACCACCAGCAACTCGGATGCCTCTGCCAATGTCTCTAATGCCTCCACTGATGTCAGGCCCACCACCGCCGTTGACTCTGCCGCCTTCCTTAATGGCTCTGCTGCCCCCGCCAATGAGCATGCCACCTCCCCCTCTGGCTCCTCCACCAATGACTATGGCACCACCGCCGATTTCTCAAGCCCCCCCTCTGCTGACCACTCCACCACCATCGCAGGCTCCTCCACTGATGACTCGGCCCCCTCCACCTATGACTCTGACCACTTCTTCAATGTCGCAAGCGTCTACACCATTATCTCAAAGTTCACCTGCTGTTGCAGAACAGAAGAGACCCTTGATTCCAACACCACATGACGAAGTCAAAGTGTCATCTTCAGTTTCAACACCACGCTATAGTCGATTTGGGCAATACGGGATAAAGCCACCAGAACAGTCCCAAAGTGGGCTGCAATTTGAAGACCTTGGAGCTCCAAGGTAATTAAAAACAATAACGATATGTTAAAACATGCTGTTGTGTTATGTATGGAGGCGTGCCGTCCAATTTGTACCTTCTTTCTTCCCTTTTGTTCTGTATTCATCCACACTTTATTAGCTGTTGATCTGAAAATACTACTTAGCTCAATAATTGATTGTTTCTGGGTTTTTTTGACAAAATGGGGGGAAATATCCAATTATAGAGCAACTCTTGTGTTCTATCAGGTTTGAAAGCAATTTAAGCATTTAGGTTGCTCCTGAATTTCAACTACATTTATTTTTTTTATTTTCATAAGGCAACATTTCATAGTGCCTGTAATATTGTGACTGAATACTTTCGTGATGTAATTTGCGAGGCAATCAAAGATGTATACTTTAGCTTTCATTCAGGGACGTGCAGTTGTAGAGTGGCCAGGCAGTATCTCTGGAGAAGTCAATGATTCATCCCTTCTCTCCAGAGATGCTGCCCGTCCCGCTGAGTTGCTCCCGCATTTTGTGTCTACCTTCGATTTAAACCAGCATCTGCAGGTCTTTCCTACAGATTATTTCTTAAAACTGGTTTGGAGTGAACTAGTTTGGTATCCAAAGATTAATTTCATAATTGGCTTTTGTTTTTTGTAATCACCAATTGCTGGTGTTTGGAGAGTAACCTGTATAAAACGCTTTTTAACTCGGGAACATTTTTTATTTAGCAAATTTGAGAAATTGGAATATATTTTAATATATTACATATTTTATTGGTTATGGGAAGCAAAAAGCACTCTGGTAGACATTTGCAGAAGTTTTGTTTTGTGATGATATTCAACATGCAGGCATTTCTAGGTTATGAATGCCCAACCAATGGATGTTCCATACATACGAACGAACTTTCATGAATATTATTAAATTCAAACAAGAACGTCTTGGGAGAAAAGACGGTTTACCTCTAACTACCATGCAGTAATCAGATACCATTGACTGTTCAGAAATGTGCAACACTAGAGGGTGCGAGTGGAAACGTTTAATGCATGGATTTTTACATGGAGTAGTGGGGGCCTGGAACACATTGCCAGGGGTGGTTCTGGAGGCAGCTATGATAGTGGCGTTTAAGAGGCTTTTAGATAGGCACATGGAAGTGTAGGGAATAGAGGGATATGGATTATGTACAGGCAGATAAGATCGCTTTTTTTCCCACCAAAGGAGAAACTAGTTTCATAGATTGTGTCATGTTGTTATTAAATACAAAACATCTTAAAGATCTTTAGGTCTTATGATCAAATATTTCCTTTTCTTCTGTAGGTTTGATGGACCCCGTGGAAGAGGAAAACGCAAATTTGAAGAGCCAGGAGCAAGAGAAGGTTCTCGGTCACGTTTTGATTCAAGAGGTCCTGCATTTCAAGGTTATCGCTATGAGGGACTCCAAGCAAAATTTGAAGGGCAGGGTGTAGGCCTGCAGGTTGAGAGTGAGGTTGCTACACAATGCACCAAGAATGAGGCTGCAGATCATCATGTTAAGGGTGAAATTAGAGTTGACAGTATTAAAGATTCGTCTGGTGGGGCACAGGATAAAAAACAAACTCCAGGTCATCAACCTGCGGCCAAGCCATCGAGGCAGGCTCCAGATAATGAACTAAAAACTCAGGATCCAAGTAGCTTCCTTGAAAAACAAGGGTTGCTTAACTGTCCTGGGGAGCAAGTGTCTGGAAGTCAACTTGAGAATGCTGAGAAGCAAGTTCTTGAAAAGCAGGATAGTTTCCGTCAGATTAAGGGAAATTCCTTTGAAACACAGAGTCCTATTAATTGTCTGGAAAAACAGAGTGCTGGTAAACAACTTGAGAAGCAGGGTGATAGTTTTGAGGGCCAAGGTCCCAATCGTTGTTTTGACATGCAGGGTGTAAGTAATCGCATTGAAAGCCATGGTCCTGGTCTTCACTTTGAGACCCAAGGTCCTGGCAAAGTCATTGAAGGCCAAAAGCCTAGCAATCAATTTGAAGGGCAGGTTCCTGGCAACAACATTAAGAGTGAGGGTCCCAGCAGTCGTCTGGAAGGTCCAGGTCCTGGCAGTTGTCCTGAAGGTCTAGCTCCCAGCATTGGCTCTGAGGGATATGGACCCAGCCATCACTTTAAAGGGCAAGGGCAAAGGGGTCACGTTAAGGGCCATGGACCTGGCAATCGTTTTGATGCCCAGTGGCCTGATGGTCACTATGAGGGACAGGGCCGGGGTGGCCGCTTTGAACGCCAAGGTCCGGGTACCTGCTTTAGCAACTTTGAGGGTCCAAGAGGCCATTTTGAAGGCCAGGGGATGGACAGTGGCTTTCAGGGTCCCGGTGGTCGGTTTGACAACCAGGGGAGAGGCCATTTTGAGGGCCCTGGTGGCGGCTTTGTGGGTCCAAGTGGTCCCTTTAAGGATCCCGACGGACACTTCGAGGGTCAGGGCGGGATCTTCGAGAGTTCTGGCAGATTGTATGACGGCCCCGGAGGGAGATTTGAGAGTCGGGGTGGACGATTTGAGGGACACGGCAGCCACTATGAGGGTCGAGGTGGGCGGTTTGAGGGTGCAGATGCTAATTTTGATGCACCAGGAGGCCATTTTGATGTCCCGGGAGTGCGATTTGATAGCCTGGGTTCTGGTGGGTTTGAGAGTCCAGGTGGCCAATTTGAAGGCCAGGGTCAGGGAGGTCACTCTGAGGGCCTAGGGCGTGGCGGTCACTTCGAGGGCCAGGGCAGGGGCGGTCGTTTTGAAGGGCATGGGAGGGGCAGCCGCTTTGTAGGCCAAGTTAGGGGTGGTCGCTTCGAGGGCCCGGGGAGAGGCAGCCACTTTGAGGGCCAGGGAAGGGGTGGGCGCTTGGACGGCCAGGGACATGGCAGTTGCATTGATGGCCTTGGGCGCGGTGGCCGCCACAAGAATCATGGACGTGGCAGTCTTTTGGAGGGCCCGGGTTCAGGCAATAGATTTGAAGATCAGGGTCCTGGTGGTCGCTTTGGGGGCCAAGGTCCTGGGAAATACTTTGAGGAACCGAATCCTGATAACTGCTTTGAGAATCAAGTTTACTTGGAAGGACAAGATTCAGACAATCGTTTTGAGAATCAGGGTTCAGGAGTTAATCGCTTTGATGTGCCAAAGGCCGGTCGATTTGATGGTCCAAGAGGTGGATACTTTGAAGGACCAGGAGGCAATTGCCTTGAGGGACAGGGTAAAGGCACCCGCTTTGAAGGGCAGGCTAAAGGCAATCGCTTTGAGAAGCATGGCCCAGGGCACCGTTTTGAGGGGTCAGGGCCACACTTTGAAGGACCAGGTGCAGCACAGCGATTTGATAGGCAGGTTCTAGGACAGCAATTTGAGGGACCTGGACAACGGATTGAGGGTTCTGCTGGACGACTTCAAGTGCCTGGATCACGGTTTGATGGACCACAGGGTCCAAGATCAAGTGATCCTCAAGGGCCATCTCCCAGTGGATCTTCCATACCTATCTCAAGATCAAAAGGACCTCAAGTTTCAGCTGGGCAAATCGGAAAAGATTTGAAAGGACTCCAATCTTCTCAGCCATCTTCAAAGCAAGATTCAGGACAGGTAAAACCTATTGGAGATGTGAAGCTGGAAAATACAGTAGAAGATAAAAATGTAACACAAAGTATTGGTACTGTACCACAGCCTTTATCTACCACAGTGCCGGTAGATGAAAATAATCCAGCCCACGGAATATTTGCTGCCACAGATCCCAAAGGTTCTGACTCTTTAGCTGGTAAAGATTTGTTGAAAACAAATGCTAATTTATCTAAATCACATGAAATTCAGAAGAAAATGGACGGTTCTGACGTTCCTTCAGTCACTGTAGGTCACGTCCAAAAAGATCCAGTGACAATGTTGCCTTCAAATTCAGCATCTACCACAAAGATCATATTTGAAAAACATGGACTAAAAACTGTAGAAACTGGAAAGAGATTTGAATCCACATCATTGTGTCAGATTAATGACCGAGAGAAAGGTCCAGAACACAGGCCACAGATTGGCACGGAGTACATGTCTATGCGCAAGGGGGACATTCCCATTGATGGTCCAGAGATGAGACCATATCAAAAGACAGAAATGCAAGCATCTTGGCATCAAGAAGGAGGGAGACAAATGGATGATCGTTTCTCTGGACCTAGAGGAGGTCCAGGGTATGAAAGAGAAAGAGCCGCATCCTGGGAAAGGAATAATTGGAGAGACACAGGCCCAGACATCTGGGATGAGCGAGATCCATTTAGGAGAGATGAACGGCCGCTTCTTCGCACCCCCATGAATCAGGAAATATCAAATCAAAGGGAAAACCGAGCACCTCCTGCAAATGAAACTTTTGACAGAGGATTTGACCAAGACTTTGACAAGAGTGGAAAATCACAAGAATATGGGTTTAACAGAGACAATGAGCGCAACAGGGAGTACTTCCACAGACCAGACGAATGGGAACATCATGGTCGTGGACGAGAATTCTCTCCTTTGCATCCACGACCAGACAGGTGGAGAGAAGAGCAGTGGAGGATTGAACCTGAAAGAGGCTATCAGCAAGAGCAACAACGGGAGTTGTGGGGGCGGGACTATCCAGAAAGGCAAGAGTGGAGGAGAGACGAACGAATTTATCCTCCGGACAGGCTTGCCTGGCAGAGAGAACGAATTGATGAAAGAAGGTATCCTGAAGCAGACAACAGGAGATTACCCTTTGACAATTTGCGTGAAATTCCATCCCAGACCGGTCCTGCTCATGTGTCCGCTTTACCTGAAGAAGCACCGCTGCCTTTCTCAGACAAACCTATGGTGGACCAACCACCCGGTGGGCAAAATATTGTAGCTTTGTCTGAGCGAGAACATGAAATCATTTTGAAGGCAGCACAGGAATTGAAGTTATTACGGTAAGTGACTTTATACTGCAGATATGTTCTTAAAGTCTGCTTATGTAAATATGTGGTCAAGTCAAATTTAATGTTTTGAATAAGTACCCTGAACAAGTATAATGACAAACTTTCTTACAGCAGCATCTCATGCACATAGAGCAGGACAAACGCAAAAATAAATGATATGGAAATGGTACAAATTATACATAAGTTATATACATAAATTACACAACATTTCTGAAAGAAAGAAGACTACAAAAAATAAGACATAAGCAAGAAAACATAGTACAAATACATAATTAATGAAACAACATGCCCATGGTAGTGCAAGAGGTGAATTGTAGAAGGGAACTGCAGATGCTGGTTTACACCGAAGATATACACAAAATGCTGGAGTAACTCAGCGGGACAGGCAACATCTCTGGATGGAAAGAATGGGTGGCATTTTAGGCTGAGATCCTTCTTTTGAATTTTGTGTCTATCTTCGGTATAAATTACCATCAGTGGTTCCTTCCTACACACTCTTCAGCCTCTTGTGTTCCTTTCCGTTGGAATTGCCGTGTCAGGTCTTGATGCAATCAATCAGGATACTATCTGCAGTACATGTGTAAAAGTTTATTAGAGTATTTAAAGATATATTTAGATAATAGAAGTCATTGAGAAAAGACCTTCACATTTGCATTCAACCATCAAAATAATCCACTAGGTTGGCTTGTCTCTATCCTAGTATAGTTTAATACTTAGTGCTGTATATAGTTTAGTTATGGGCATCATTTCCAATGTCACAGTATTGCCATCCCTTTTAAGCGCACGCCATTTTGCTTTTTAAACATAAAGTACTATTTTTGGCAATTGGTCCACTCCTTTAACTATTATTATTTTTGGCTTATTTTTGTACTGCTTTTGAACATTCCACTCACCATTCACCAATTTAAAGTCCTATTCATGTTAAAGTCCAACTCATTCAGTCTCAGTTCAAGTACAATAGCGGTATTGCTTCTTTGTACTTCTATGCTGGTGCCATTGTCCATGAAATAAAATGTCCCTTTTCCACATCACTCCATTAGCCATGTATTCACCTCCCTAATGTTATCCCTCTGCCAGTTTTCATCTGGTCCTTTAACTGTACCAGATTATAACTCTTGTAAAACCATTTAATAATTGCATTTAATGCTTTCCAAATAAGACCTGGCCTGCACAGGTTCCTCCCCCTTCCTTCTCCAAAATTTTTTCAGACATTTAAAAAGTCCTATAAAGCTAGCATCAGGCGGAGTGCATATCAAATTGGGACTCTTGATCCTGCTAACAAAGCTTGCCTTCAAAGGATGACATTTGTCTCCATAATTATGAATATTTCCTTATTTCCAACGGGAACAGCCAGTTTTCTGACTGTTCCCATGTCTGACTGGCTCATGCCAGTTTTCTGACCTTGTTGAGGAAGTATGATTTATGAGATACTTTTCCAATGTGTCTTCCTCTTGTCCTCATTCTTCCATTTTCAAGGGAATTGGCTAATTCGGCACTGCTTTGTACGCAGCAAGTCATGTCTCACTAACTTGATTGAGCTTTTTGAGGAGATGATGAAGGTGATCAATGGGGGTAGTGTGATGGATGTTTACTGCATGCTTTTAATAAGGCATTTGATAAAGACCTGCATGGTAGCCTGATTCAGAAGATTAAGATGATGGGATTCACAGTGACTTGGTCGTATGGGTTCAGAACTGGCTTCCTCATAGGAGACAGAGGGTCATGGTAGAAGGGCGTTATTCTTGCTGGAAGTCTATGACCGGTGGAGTTCTGCAGGGATTTGTGCTATTGTTTGTCATCTATATAAATGAAATGGATGTAAATGTAGGGGGGGTTGGTAAGTTTGCAGAGAAAATGAAGATTGGTGGAGTGCAGACTGTGAGGAAGGTAGTCAACGTATACAGTGGGATTTTTCTTGCGAAAATAGTCAAACCCCCCCCCCCCCCCCCAAAATGTTAAATCTGTGCCCCCTTTCTTGTGCTTGAAGCAGAGCAGGTAGTTTAACTAGGACATAAAACTTAAGCATTCTAGGTCACTGGGATCAAGCATTGTGTCTGTGATGCTGTTTGGAGGACTTGCAGCTTTCTGATTATAGACAATAGGTGCAGGAGTAGGCCATTTGGCCCTTCGAGCCAGCACCGCCATTCAATGTGATCATGGCTGTTCTATTATGTCTGTCTCCTTCATGATGGAACTAATGTTTTGCTTTTCAGAGAGTTGCAGGAGATTGAAAGAGTACCTCTACTTCCCAACAAAACAGATTCCACTGGAATTCCTCCAGTAATTCAAGATTATCAAAACTCTAAGACTGGTAAAGACTTCTACAAGGTGAGTAATGAACAATAGTGGATTTGAGTTAGCTGCAGCTATTCCATGAAAAAGTTCTGCACATTTGATGAAAGAGTTGCTTGTCACTTTCTTTTCTTCTTCGCTGTTTACATTAGGTCAAGCAATAAGGCATTTAAATCAAACCACCTGAGAAATATTAATATTCCACAACTTATTCTTATTTGTTTTCTGGTTTCCTTTCATCTTTGACATGATCTTATTTTTTAAACTGACCACTTTGCATTGTAAATTGCAGCATGAATTAAACTTGTGTGACCAGATTTGGTAATGACATGATTTTATTTCTTCAGGAGTTTTTTTGTAGTTATTGGACTTTTTTGACTTGCTTCACAGTTCTTCTCCCAACAATTTTCTGGTACAAGACAGCAAGTGACCACAGCGTTTAGTTTAGCTGTGGAATTTGAGTTCATGACGATTTGATTTATAATTCAATATCAGACTTAAATGAACAATAAATGTTCTATTATTCTGAAACAGTTTATTTGTGTTTTCTTGCATAAGGTAGTATAAATAAAATGCTTCTTAATTGGCATGGTGTTTCTAATACGTTGAGAATTGTGGTGATTATGTTCTGCCCAACTATCTTCTTCGTCTCATCATCTATTTGTAAATGTCATTGCAGGATATGGCGAGCACTGACAACTCATTACTTGGTCCTGGACCATCAGATGCTCCCGTTCAATCAGAGCGTTGGGACACTGACACATTCCATGGATTGTGGGATTCTGCATCTGATCCCAAAAATCCTGATTCTAATTATGGCTTTCATGAATCTTCACCAATCTCAACTACTCCTCTGAACAAGCCACCGCCAATTCAAAAAACCGTTGATTATGGACATGGGCGTGGTAAGCGAGAAATCTGGAACTACTTGCATGTATAAATGTTAAAAGTAGTAAAATATCCCAAGCCGCCTTACTAAAATATAGCAGCCAAGAGGCTATTCAGCATATATGGTGTACAACCTGAAGCATGGGGACAGACTTCTTGCAAGCTCCTTAGTGGAATGGAAAGAGGCAGAGCATGTGGGACCACTGTGATTTGGAGTATGGCCAATCATGGAACAATGAATGTAAGCAATCACAAGTGGCTGGCATAGTAAGATTGCAGGAAATGGATTGAACAGTTGCCATGAAGGCTGAGAAATCAGGACAAGTAATCAGACTACGCAGAAACACAAACCAGTGAGCACAATTGCAATTGGTGAGCAAAATTTGGTGAGATTTTAAAAAGCGCAATAGAATTTTGAATATCCAGATTTATGGAGAGTGAAAGATGGCAGGTGGATTTCAAGTCCACAGGTAACTTTTGAATGCGCAAGAAAGCAGATTCATGTGTCCCTTGATTAGGTCAACCTTTTGTTCCGGGTTTCTTTAGGGCACAGAATGTGTGCATTTCTTTCTCAAAGTTGTATTTGGCTAGGTTGACAGTTTAGACCAGGGGTGGGGAACCTTTTCATGTTGGAAGGCCGCACATTAAGTTAGCTGTAATCTAATAAGGCCGCATCCAAGAAACTTCAATTAGATATCGGATTGTTTCGTTGAATCTTCTTTTACTCTTTGGTATTTTAAATACGTTCATGTTGAGATTAAAATTAAAATAATATAAGACAAACAAAAACATATTAATAAAAATAAAAGGATTTGTTCTACAAAATTTGGATTCATTCAAAAGGCCGCACTTAATGGCCTTAAGGCCGCAGGTTCTCCACCCCTGGTTTAGACACTTGCACGGCTATAAGTTCAGTGTTTTTCTTTTAACAGTTTTTTTCCTTCTATTGGTACTATCTTCCAATAGCACCTTTTTTCAAAAATAAAATTCAATTTATACAAGCTGCTCTGTTGAGATTGTCCAGAGATTTGATTTAATCAAAAATTGCAAAATTCTCTGATTAGAATAACATTTGGGGCATGGGTAAAGTGAAAGTATGCAGTCTCTGCCCTGAATTAGGGATTCAAGAACTAGAGGGCATAGATTGAAAGTGAGATGGGTAAGGTTTAATAGGAACCTAAGTCGCAACTTTTTCACATGGAGGGTGGTACGTGGATAGAATGAGCTGTCAGAGAAGTGGTTAAGGCAGATACAATAATGCCATTTAAAAGTAATTTGTGACAGGTACATAGTTGGGGAAAGGTTTGGAGGGATGTCGAGCAAGCACGGGCAAATGGGACTAACAGAAGGAGTACCTTGGTTGACATGGACGAGTTAGCCGAAGGCCCACATGATTCTGTGACTATGAAAACGTAGCAGTATACACATTGAAAACATTACTTTTAAGTGTATTCTTCTTAAATTCGGTTACTTTTTTTCAGATTCAGGATCAGGAAGAATTGAACAGATCCCTTATGGAGAACGAGTTTCACTCGGTCCTGAGCCAATACGGGAAAGGATATTCGATAAAGGTAGGTTCACATAGTGAAGATGGTTGTGACAGATAGTGAAGATGGTTGTGAAAAATTGCAGCAGGTTCTTGATCAATTGGCCAGGTGGGCTGAGGAATGGTTGATGGAATTTAATACGAGAAATGTGAGGTGTTGCATTTTGGGAAGTCTAACATGGGCAGTGAATGGAAGGGCTCTTGGGGGTATTGTAGAGCAGAGGGATCTAGGAGTGGAGGTGCATGGTTCCTTGAAGGTCAGGTCACAGGTAAATAAGGTGGTAAAAAGGGCTTTTGGCCTTCATCAGTCAGAGTATTGAGTATAGAAGTTGGGAGGTCATGTTGCAGTTGTACAAGATGTTGGTGAGAACACATTTAGAGTATTGTGTTCAGTTCTGGGCACCATTTTATAGGAAAGATATTGGCAAGTTGGAAAGGGTACAGAGAAGACTTACGGGGATGTTGCCAGGACTAAAGGGTCTGAGCTATAGGAAGAGGTTGAGTTGGCTAGGACTCTATTCCCTGGAGCACAGGAGTATGAGGGGTGATCTTATAGAGGTGTATAACATCATCAGGTAGATGCACAGAGTCTCTTGCCCAGAGTATGAATCGAGGACAAGAGGGCATAGGTTTAAGGTGAAGGGGAAAAAATTTAATAGGAATCTGAGGGGTAACATTTTCACATAAATCGTGGTGGGTGTATGGAACGAGCTGCCAGAGGCGGTAGTTGAGGCTGGGACTATCCCAACATTTAAGGAACAGTTAGGTACATGGAAAGAACAGGTTTGGATGGATATGGACCAGACGCAGGCAGGTGGGCCTAATGTAGCTGGGGCATGTTGGCTGGTGTGGGCAAGTTGGGCCGAAGGGCCTGTTTTCATCTTATATCATTCTATGACAACCATGAAAAGTACCAAAACATTTTATGGCATAGGGAATAATAGGTTAATTATTATTTTGCCATTCAATTTTGCTAGCACATTACTACATGCAGCTAATTGCTCCAAATAGCAGACTTTTATATTTAACTGTTTCTCTTTCATTTAGATTTAATAGGTCCCCGAGATCGTTACGGAGACAGAGATCCATTTTTAGAACGAAGGGGAGATCCTTTTTTGGATCGCAGAGATTTTGATAGAGAGCATGATCTCTACAGGGATAGATCGATCGGTGATTATGAAAGGGAAGGATTTGATCGTGAAAGATTTGGACGTGAAGAAAGGTAAGCATAATATTTATTTTGATATATCAAAACAAATTCAAGATGAATGATGCTGGGTAGAAATTTTTGCTTCACATCAAATAAATATTTGTTAACCCAAGTATGTGGCAACGTTCATCAATTTTTCGTGTTTGAAACACAAAGTGATGACTTCCAGTAGATGCAGAAATTATGCCTTCTTTGGTACGATGTTGTAGATTCAGAGATGGTATTTCCCTTTGCTGGAGTGTCTAGTATCAAGTGTCCAAGGAGACAAGAAGATATTTCTTCATTGACATGGGTGTATATCTTTGGAATAGTCTACCCAAGAGAGCTGTGGAGCTTCAATGACTGAGCATATTTGCACATTCAAGAAATCAAATCAAGGAATGGAATTAGTACATGAAAGTGACAAAATATTCCACTTGATCTCATTGACTGGCAGAGCAGACAGGGCTAATTCCTGCTTCTATTTCTTAATTACTATGGCAAAGGTGGAGGTTTTTTTACACCGTGAGTGGTGAGTGCCTGGAACGCGCTATTAGTGGTAATGATGGAGGCAGATGCGGTAGTGGTATTTAAGAGACTTTTAGACGGGCACATGGATATGCAGTGAAGTGCGGGATATGGATCACATGCAGGCAGAAGACATTAGTTTACCTTAACATCATGTTCGACAATGGACATCGTTGGCTGTAGGGCCTGTTCCTGTGCTGTACTATTCTAGTGTTCTAAGACCCTCATTCTGGTGAAGCACAGTATCATTAATCCAAGTTCATCTTGACCAACTGCAGATAATTTTATTTTTTATTTTTTATTATCATCATTGAAAACGTTAGCGATGCAGTGGTGCTGGTTTCCGACAGGAACAGTGACGGACGCACCACACATCTGTCCTCCTGTTCCTGCGGACTTCCGCCGCTGGAAGTATAGGATTCCGGTGTGTGTGCTTTATCATATAACCATATAACAATTACAGCACGGAAACAGGCCATCTCGGCCCTTCTAGTCCGTGCCAAACACGTATTCTCCCCTAGTCCCATCTACCTGCACTCAGACCATAACCCTCCATTCCTTTCCCGTCCATATAACTATCCAATTTATTTTTAAATTATAAAATCGAATCTGCCTCCACCACCTTCACTGGAAGCTCATTCCACACAGCTACCACTCTCTGAGTAAAGAAGTTCCCCCTCATGTTACCCCTAAACTTCTGTCCCTTAATTCTCAAGTCATGTCATCTTGTTTGAATCTTCCCTACTCTCAGTGGGAAAAGCTTATCCACGTCAGCTCTGTCTATCCCTCTCATCATTTTAAAGACCTCTATCAAGTCCCCCCTTAACCTTCTGCGCTCCAAAGAATAAAGACCTAACTTGTTCAACCTTTCTCTGTAACTTAGTTGCTGAAACCCAGGCAACATTCTAGTAAATCTCCTCTGTACTCTCTCTATTTTGTTGACATCCTTCCTATAATTAGGCGACCAAAATTGTACCCCATACTCCAGAATTGGCCTCACCAATGCCTTGTACAATTTTAACATTACATCCCAACTTCTATACTCAATGCTCTGATTTATAAAGGCCAGCACACCAAAAGCTTTCTTTACCACCCTATCTACATGAGATTCCACCTTCAGGGAACTGTGCACAGTTATCCCCAGATCCCTCTGTTCACCTGCATTCTTCAATTCCCTACCATTTACCATGTACGTCCTATTTTGATTTGTCCTGCCAAGATGTAGCACCTCACACTTATCAGCATTAAACTCCATCTGCCATCTTTCAGCCCACTCTTCCAACTGGCATAAATCTCTCTGTAGACTTTGAAAATCTACTTCATTATCCACAACACCACCTATCTTAGTATCATCTGCATACTTACTAATCCAATTTGCCACACCATCATCCAGATCATTGATGTACATGACAAACAACAGTGGACCCAACACAGATCCCTGTGGCACCCCACTAGTCACTGGCCTCCAACCTGACAAACAGCCATCCACCATTACTCTCTGGCATCTCCCATTCAGCCACTGTTGAATCCATCTTACTACTCCACCATTAATACCCAACAATTGAACCTTCTTAACCAACCTTCCATGAGGAACCTTGTCAAAGGCGTTACTGAAATCCATATATACAACATCCACTGCTTTACCCTCATCAATTTCCCGAGTAACCTCTTCAAAAAATTCAAGAAGATTAGTCAAACATGACCTTCCAGGCACAAATCCATGTTGACTGTTCCTAATCAGACCCTGTTTGCGCAGTACGCCAATCCTCCGGCACTATTCCCGTTTCTAATGACATTTGAAATATTTCTGTCATAGCCCCTGCTATTTCTACACTAACTTCTCTCAATGTCCTAGGGAATATCCTGTCCGGACCTGGAGACTTATCCACTTTTATATTTCTCAAAAGTGTCAGTACTTCCTCTTCTTTGAATCTCATAGTTTCCATAGCTACTCTACTTGTTTCCCTTACCTCACATAATTCAATATCCTTCTCCTTGGTGAATACCGAAGAAAATAAATTGTTCAATATCTCCCCCATCTCTTTTGGCTCTGCAGATAGCTGTCCACTCTGACTCTCTAATGGACCAATTTTATCCCTCGTTATCCTTTTGCTATTAATATAGCTGTAGAAACCCTTTGGATTTACTTTCACCTTACTTGCCAAAGCAACCTCATATCTTCTTTTAGCTTTTCTAATTTATTTCTTAAGATTCTTTTTACATTCTTTATATTCCTCAAGCACCTCATTTACTCCATGCTGCCTATAATCATTATAGATCTCTCTCTTTTTCCGAACCAAGTGTCCAATTTCCCTTGAAAACCATGGCTCTTTCCAATTTTTACTATTTCCTTTCAACCGAACAGGGACATAAAGATTCTGTACTCTTAAAATTTCACCTTTAAATGTCCTCCATTTCTCTTCCACATCTTTCCCATAAAACAAAATGTCCCAATTTACTCCTTTTAAATCCTTTCGCATCTCCTCAAAGTTACCCTTTCTCCAATCAAAAATCTCAACCCTAGGTCCAGTTCTGACCCTCTCCATAATTATATTGAAACTAATGGTATTGTGATCACTGGACCCGAACTGTTCCCCAACGCATACCTCTGCCACCTGACCCGTCTCATTTCCTAACAGGAGGTCCAGCACCACCCCTTCTCTAGTAGGTACCTCTATGTATTGCTGCAAAAAACTATCCTGCACACATTTTACAAACTCCAAACCATCCAGCCCATTTACAGAATGCGTTTCCCAGTCTATGTGTGGAATATTGAAATCTACCACAATCACTACCTTGTGCTTACTACTAATATCTGCGATCTCCTTACATATTTGCTCTTCCAATTCTCGCTCCCCATTTGGCGGTCTATAATACACCCCTATAAGTGTTGCTACCCCTTTCCCATTTCTCAGTTCCACCCAAATAGCCTCCCTAGACGAGCCCTCTAATCTATCCTGCCAAAGCACTGCTGTAATATCTTCCCTGATAAGCAATGCAACACCTCCACCTCTTGCCCCTCCAATTCTATCACACCTGAAGCAACGAAATCCTGGAATATTTAGTTTCCAATCACAGCCCTCCTGCAACCATGTTTCTATGATCGCCACAACATCATACTTCCAGGTGTCAATCCCGGATCTAAGTTCATCCACCTTTCCTTACAATGCTATGTACGACAGTGATCGCAACTTCTTCTGAAGTGTGGATGGCTGTTGGCTCGCTAGAAGCTCATCCGCCCTTTGACAGGTCTTGTTTTTGCTCCTGCTCGGGGTCCACAGCCCCCTCCTCACCTGGCAAACCATGTGGGGGAGACAGTTTAGTCGCCGACTATCTGACCAAGGAGCAGATAGCACGGGATTACATGGTACCCGTGGCGAGGGGAACTCTCCACAACCTAAAATCCATATATAGGTGTATTTAAAATTTTAACCGTTGTGTCAAATTATAGTTTAATTTCTGTAATCAAAACCAGTTGGTGAATCTCTGCTGAGAACATGTCAGATAGGCAATGCCTTTTATTTGATATTTTAAAATATTTTCTCAATTTGTTTTTGCATGCTTCACTTGCAGAATGTCTCACAGTCAACCTGGTAGGTCAGGTGGATATCACAACTATCAGGATAATAAAGACCCTTTCAACCGAGGGGGATTTGACAGGCCACCACAGTTTGATCGCTTATCCGATCGACCACCATTTGATCATGCACCCACTGGTTTTGGAGGTAACTTTATATTGTGGATATCATTATCTGCCAGATTTCTATACATTTATAAATTGCCGTTTGTTTTTTGCAATATTGAAGTGGCAACTCACCTGTTTATCAATCAGATGGTTGCATCTAATCAAAGCTACATCAAATGGGGCATCACATGTTTTTTATACACATTGGTGGTTTAAATTCCACATGCTGCTAAATTAAGCTCAATAGCATGCTTAGACATTCACGTATTGTTGATCGATTCTATTATGTTGGGGCCATCTCTAAATAGGTGTAAAACTCAGAATGAATTCATCCACTTTTTGGAGACATTCATCAGCTTTTATAACTGGGTTATGTTTCTGATTTTTAATCATGCTTAAACATTATCAGCATTGTACTTTTCTCATTGTTTATTCATTTTACCTTCTGGAGCCATGCTTAGCCGCATCAGCCATGACTCTTTAAAATAGATTAACTTTAGTATTGCTAAATTAATTTCCATGAGTGCAACTCTGTTTTGATTTAGCTTTCATTACAGCCTATCTTTCTAATTCCAAGACCCTTTCTATTGGTTTTCTCAGTAATCTCAATTGATCATTTAATATGTGTTTGCAAAGATAGCAGTTGATAATAAATATATATATTTATTATCAAGGTTAGTCGGGAAGTGTTAGGTAAATAGAATGGATTAAAGATAAATCCCCAGGGCCAGATAGGCTGCATCCCAGAGTGCTTAAGGAAGTAGCCCCAGAAATAGTGGATGCATTAGTGATAATTTTTCAAAACTCTTTAGATCCTGGAGTAGTTCCTGAGGATTGGAGGGTAGCTAATGTAACCCCACTTTTTAAAAAGGGAGGGAGAGAGAAAACGGGGAATTACAGACAAGTTAGTCTAACATCGGTAGTGGGGAAAATGCTGGAGTCAGTTATTAAAGATGGGATAGCAGCACATTTGGAAAGTGGTGAAATCATTGGACAAAGTCAGCATGGATTTATGAAAGGTAAATCATGTCTGACGAATCTTACAAAATTCTTAAGGGGTTGGACAGGCTAGATGAAGGAAGATTGTTTCTGATGGTGGGGAAGTCCAGAACAAGGGGTCACAGTTTAAGGATAAGGGGGAAGTCTTTTAGGACCGAGATGAGAAAAACATTTAAGAGGGAGTTAGATGTTGCCCTTGTGGCTAAAGGGATCAGGGGGTATGGAAAGAAGGCAGGTACAGGATACTGAGTTGGATGATCAGCCATGATCATATTGAATGGCGGTGCAGGTTCAAAGGGCCGAATGGCCTACTCCAGCACCTATTTTCTATGTTTCTATATATTTTTTTAGCAAAATTACTTTGTTCACTTTGAATGCGTGCACATTTTTGGATTTTTCTATCTTTACTGGAAATCTGATTGTTCAATTTGAGACTCTTCCAATCTCACAACATCAAATGTTCCAGGTGAAAGAAGGGGATTTTCTGATGAGAGGATACCTGCAGCAGCCCCTCATCCACCACATCCGCCTCCACGTGTTGAAAAGAAGCCAGAAAGTAAAAATGTTGATGATATTCTAAAAGTGCCTGGCAGACAAAGCCGGCCTGATAGGGTTAGTAAGTTAAATTGTTTCATGTCTTTTGTAGTCGTATGTACCCTGTATGGAACTTTATTTAAGTAATTAAAAGACACGTGAACAGGTACATGGATAGGAAAGGTTTATAGGGATATGGGCCAAATGCAGGCAGGTGGAACTAGTGCAGATGGGGCATCTTCGTCGGCATGGGCAAGTTGAGCTAAAGGGCCTGTTTCCGTGCTGTATGAATCTATAATTGTATGTAATGCTTGAGAGAAATTTTAAAACTAGGTAGCAATTGTGAAATAGATTGCAGTGTAACCCTCCCTGCTGATTTAATGAAGTCAGGGTTCAAGCCCTTGCAAATCTCTAAGATTACAGTCTAGACTGACGCAGCTACACTATGGAAGTACTGTCTTCCACATAGCACATTAAACTAAATCTTTGATGGCACCAATGGAAGAGCAGTGGAAGTTTCTGGCTGTCCTGGCATATACTAATTTCTCAAATAAGGTTACAAAACCAGATTATTGCATGACAACTCTGAAGCTGTGAGACCTTTATGCACAAATTGGTTTTAATTCCTACATTCAGGCTACCCTTCTTCCTATTACAACCCCACCAAACCTTTTAGATCTTACACAATATTATAATTAATTGTTCACTGAACCTGGGGTGGTAAACAAAGGTAGAGAATTCCAAAGAATCACAACCATCTGTGAGAATAAATTTCTCCTCATTTCCTTCCTAAATGAGCCACCTCTAACTTTGGGATTGACCCTTAATTCTAGGTTCCTCATCTTGAGAAAACATTTTCCCCTGTATCGACCCTATAGAGCCGTCTGAAGAAATTTGTATATTTGAATCATGCCACCTCTCTAGAAATTAGTGGCCTTGCCTCCTATATCTCTCCTCATAATACAACCTTCCATTCCAGAAGCCAGTCTGATGAGCTTTTGATGCTCTCCCTCTTTGGTAAGTGTCTCCTTTTTTTAGGTAAGGAGACCAGAATTGTACACAGTAGTATTCCAGGTGTAGTTTAATACCCTATAAATCTATTGTTAGATATATCTCTTGCATTCATATTATCTAGCAATAACATTGCAAATGTTTTCTTTACAACATGCTGCATCTGCATTTATGTATAGTGACTGGGAGCATTGGTTCATTTTTTTCTCCGATTTCTTACAGATTGTAGTTATTATGCGAGGACTCCCTGGCAGTGGGAAGACGCATGTTGCAAAACTCATTCGTGTGAGTATAATCATTTGACGTCATTTGGGAATTTGATACGATGATTAGAATTGTATCCACTGTAAAATAATTGAGTTGGAGCTCCCTTCCTATTTGTGAGACTGAATAATTTAAGTGATACAAGACAAGTAGCGTCATGTTGGAGTTCAGAATTTACCTTTGGAGAAGGAAATATTGGGGACAATAGTTACCTTTTGCTTTCTGGCAGATCCTGCTTGCGTATCTCCAATGCAATGTATCATCATTAACTAAATTTAACCTGTTACGCTACAAGCTGCGATGCATGAAGTATGAGATCCCAGCTGAAATTTGCTGGAGAGCAGTCAGTTCCAACACAGAGTCAATGCCTAAGTAATAGTGATATTAATCTGACAGGATATTTGCCTTGAAAATCAAAGCAGTTAGAAGATTTTGCATGTCTGATTCTGCACATAATTGCATTTTAAAGTAATATGTAGGCGTATAATGTGTTTGTTCTGCCGAGGTTTAATGAACTCGTGTTCTAATTCATGTGACTAAATAATTTCAAGTTGTTAAATAAGTTTGTTTTGTTAAGACATGGTTGCATTTTGCTATGTAAAGACGAAAGATTAATTCGTTCTCGAGTATAATCCTATCAGCTAAGAAGTGGAATCCTTTTTGCACAGACTCTGCATTAGCTTGTCATCCATCCGTATTTATGTTTGTTGTGCTGGTACTTTCAGGATAAGGAGGTAGAGTATGGAGGAGCTGCACCACGGGTTCTCAGCTTGGATGATTACTTCATGACTGAGGTAGAAAAAGTGGTGAAGGACCCAGACAGTGGCAAACGAGTTAAAAAGAAGGTATGTGGTAAAATTAAAAACAAATGATCTTGCATTATACAGAGGATTTCATGGTTACATGTAGGAACATGTTATATTCTCTGATCATTCAAGCTTGCCGAGTATATAGCTGTAGGCGTCTGAGACTGATTTAATATATGTGTAGCTATCCTTCATTCTCAGCATTTTACTGGAGAAAGTATCCTGCTGTTATTGGGAGGGATCTCAATAGTTTGTTTCCTTTGCTCTTTAAAAAGGCCATTTGCTTGATAATCTAACATTGTTACCCACTGATGATTTATTGGGAGTCATGTGTCCATCCTTGTTCTAATTCATTGACTGGTGCAACAGTGGGGATAGGTACTGTATAATGTCACTGCATAATGCGTGTCCATTTTGGGTAACAACATGACCATTTGGCTCTAGACCTCATATCAGCCTTGATCCAGCCATGGACCAAATGGCTGAATTTTTAGAGGTGAGGTAAGAGCGACTGTCCTTAGTCATAAATCTGTCAGGCAAGGACCATTTTCAACAGGAGAGCATCCAAGCCAGGGGTTCCCAACCTTTTTCGTCCCGTTTACCCCAGGCAACTTTAATAGCACATAACAATGTTCTTTCACTTATTTATGAACAACTAATGATGAACAGATACCGGCATACCAGAACCAAACACAGTCAGTCAATGAAAAAAAATATGTACAAATCCAGAATCAACAAATTTACCCCCTGGATAGGTGAAATTTACCCCCTGGGGGTAAATTTACCCCAGGTTGGGAACCCTGGGTCTGAGCTCTTTAATTGGCATGCAATTACATAAATATCCTGTGGGTCACAAATGGGGATCTCAACTGGTCCAACCACATAAATGATAAAAGGATATTAAGCCTCTGGTCAGAAAAAAAGGCATGAGTCGGGTACATGCAGCTCACGTGAATTCCTGGAGCAGTATAGGAGATAAGAGTACAGAGAAGGAAATCCGTTGGGCAAAAAGGAGGCATGACGTAGCTTTAGCATTAAAGATTAAGTACAATCTAAAGGCATTTTATGTCATTGTATGTCATGTTGTCACTTGTGGGCGGAGCACCAAAGCAAATTCCTCGTATGTGAATACTTGGCCAATAAACCTATTCATTCATTCATTCATTCATTTTATAAGCATATTTTTATTTCAGAATTAGTTTTTTCCCCCCCCCCCACCTTTTTGACTTATGCTCTCTTCTTGGTCCCGAATATGATTCAGAAGCACCTCTGGCAGTGCTATGTGTACTGTTTTTTCAACTTATGTTTGACTGATCAGTTGCCAGTGCCCTTCCCCACCTCTGGGAATATATACAGTTTGTGTAATTTGAGACAACTTTCAAGCCTTATGTTTGGGCTGTGGGATGGATAGTTCTTCAAGTGCAGTGAGTTATCAAAATCGCAGATATTTGAAAGAAACTGGTTACCTGTTCTTCGTCTAATCAATGGTTTGTCTTTTATTTCCATCACATTCTCTACTACTGTCTGTCCATTAGGTTTTGGAGTATGAATATGAGCCAGAAATGGAGGACACATACAGAAGCAGCATGTTCAAAACATTCCGCAAGACGCTGGATGATGGCTTTTTCCCCTTCATCATTGTGGATGCCATTAATAGCAGAATCAAACATTTTGAGCAGTTATGGAGCGCAGCCAAAACTAAAGGCTTTGAGGTAAGTTAACTTTGTGCATTAAGGTGCTTCACAGAGTTGGTTTGGGAACCCAAAGGAAGGATAATAAATTCCTGGTCAAAGTCACAATTTCTAAGCATCGTCTTAAAGAAGGAGAGATTGGGAGGAAGTTTTAAGAAGGAAGTTACGGACACTGAATGCATATGGACCTAGTAGTAAAATTCATGGTCGTTTAGATTATGGATTATAAAAGAGAAAAAAATTTGAGTGAGCATTTCAGGAACGAATTAAAAATTAAATACAGTTTGGCATTTTTCCATTCTTGTTTTGAAGTCGCTGCAATTGAAATGTGAAATTATTAATAAGATTTCTGTCCCTTGGTCCAGGTTTATATTGCAGAAATGAGTGCAGATAATCAAACCTGTGTCAAGAGGAACATCCATGGTCGCAAATTGAAGGAAATCAATAAGGTGAATAATCTGAATTTTAATTTCTTAAAGTCCCAGAAAATGATTTATTTTTATTTTTATTTATATCTTTTTAATTAGAAGTAAGTACAATAATATAGCACATAAGTATCTAATACATAATGAGATATTACAGTTCATGTACAACTTCTTGTTTCAAATTTAACAGAATAGAACAGAAAATGAGACAAGCCAAGATAGAGAAGAAAATAATATCATAAGCCGTGATGATAGTGTTAGTTCGTGAGATAGTAAAGAAAGCCCAAAGAAAAGGTAGAAGGGGATAGAGTGGAAAAAAGAGAGGAGAAAAAAAAAGAGATAGAGGGAAAGAAAGGAAATCAAAATAAAGAAATTGAAAGAGATATACCTATTTAATATCTTTATCCACCCTTCACCCGATTCTGAAACATTTAATTTCTAAGGTTGTGTTGCACCATATGCTTGTAAAAAGTCGATAAAAGAGGACCAAATCATTAAGAATTGGTCTGTTTTGCCTAAAAGGAGGAGTCTCATTTCTTCAAGATGTAACATTTCAGACATATTTATAATCCACATTTTGAGCGTTGGTGTGGCTGCATTTTTCCAAAATTTAAGTATACGGTTTTTTGCCGTTATTAAGCCATAGTTAAGAAGAGATTTTTGAGACATAGTTAGTTTACATCCGTCTTCCATTGATCCGAAGATAATCAGTTCTATATTGGGGTTCAGTTTTGTGTTAAATAGTTTTGTAAAAGTTCCAAAAATTTCATTCCAGAATTTATGAAGTTTTGTACAGGAGACAAAAGAGTGTGTTATTGTGGCGTTTCGAGATGCACATTTGTCACAGATGGGGGAGACATTTGAAATTTTTTTATTCAGTCTAGTTTTCGAGTACAGAAAATGATACAGGTGCACAACCTTTTATCCGAAAGCCTTGGGACCAGACACTTCTCGGATTTCGGAATTTTTCGGATTTCCGAATGGAAGATTTTAGCGTAGATTAGGTAGGTAGCGCGGGCGGCTTGAAAAGTCTGGAGCGGCTGCCTCCTCCCCGGAGACCGGGGAATCATTGTAAATCATTGCTTAAATGTTAGTCGGTTAGTTTGGAGGGATTTTATGTGGTGGGGGGGGTGAAGGGGGAAACTTTAATTCTTAGTTCCCTACCTGGTCGGAGAGGCGGGGAGCGGGCAATGCCTTACCGGGTCGCCGTGCAGTAAGCTCCGGATCGCTGTGGCCGCCGACTCCCAACATCGCGGAGCTGGGGCTGCGGGCGTCCGGCCGCGGGCGGCGCCGGTTGGAGCTCCGACCTCGGCAACTCTACCCCAGGCTGCGCGGCGCTCCAAATCCAGCGCCGCCCGCGGCCGGACGCCCGCAGCCCCAGCTCCGCGATGTTGGGAGTCGGCGGCGTTGCAGCGCTGGGATACCAGCGGTGAGCGGGCAATGCCTTACCGGGTCGCCGTGCAGTAAGCTCCGGAGCGCTGTGGCCGCCGACTCACAACATCGCGGAGCTGGGGCTGCGGGAGTCCGGCCGCGGGCCGCGCTGGATTTGGAGCGCCGCGCAGCCAGGGGTAGAATTTCCGGGGTCGGAGCTACAACCGGCGCCACCCGTGGCCGGACGCCCGCAGCCCCAGCTCCGCGATGTTGGGACTCGGCGGCCACAGCGCTCCGGAGCTTACTGCACGGCGACCCGGTAAGGCATTGCCCGCTCCCCACCTCTCCGACCAGGTAGGGGACTAAGAATTAAAGTTTCCCCCTTCACCCCCCCCCCCCCTTTCACATAAAAGCCCTCCAAACTAACTGACTAACATTTAAGCAACGATTTACAAATGTTTAAGTGTCTCCCCGGTCTCCGGGGAGGAGGCAGCCGCTACAGTAGTACAGACCTGGGTTGACCGTGGGTCGTTTCGGGTCAAGTTTGGCGCCAAACGCGAGCTTTGGTGTGCAGACGACATCCTGGAAAAAATGTCCGGTTTTCGGAGCTTTTTGGTTTCCGGAACTCCGGATAAAAGGTTGTGCACCTGTATTTGTTCATGGTTTAACAGCAAGTGATCAAATATGAGGGATGATGATTGATCATTGTCATTTTTTAAATCTCTTTGAGAGGACTTGTGTGCAATGTACTTCTAACCATCTACGTGAAGGTCAGAGCAGCCCTGAGGATGGCATTTCAGTTGCATCTACCTGGAAGGAAGCTTTACCTGTTTGATTTGTCCAAACATAAAAGAGCTTGAAGCAGAATTTTTGTCATTAAATTTTAAGAACAAGGAACTTACTTTTATTAAAATAAATAGCAGGGCTGAATTGAATAGAATTTTCTTTTAACTAGGTTTACATGTTTTCCCAGGATCACATTATAATTGTGAATGAGGTATAGAGTCATACAGCAGAGAAACGGGTCCTTCAGCCCAACTTGTCCAAAATAACCCATCTAAATTAGCCACATTTGTCCAGATTTGACACATATCCCTCCAAACCTTTCCTATCCATGTACCTGTCCAAATGACTTGCAAATGTTGTTAATGTACTTGCCTCGGCTACTTTCTCTGGCAGCTCAAAACATATACCCATCCTCTGTTTGAGAAATTGCCCCCCAGATACCTAGTAAATCTCCACCCTCTCACCTTAAACCTATAACCTCTAGTTCTTGATTCCTTCATCTTGGGAGAAAATACTGTCCATTCACCCTGTCTAAACCCCTCATGATTGTATACATGTATAATATCACCACTCAGCCTCCTGCGCACCTGGAAATAAAGTACTAGCCCTACCCAACCTCTCCCTATGTCTCTCAAGTCCTGACAACATCCTCACAAACTGTCTAAATGCACCACATTTACAAGTTCCCCTCTGTGACTCTATTTATTCTATCCTGAAAGAACTCAAGTAAATTTGTCAAACATGATTTATTTTTATGTAAATTTGGTTTGATTATATTAAGCTTTCCTAAATAATTACTTATTCCATCTTTCATTATTGAGCATCTTGCCATCATTAGATGTTAAATATACTGGCCTATGGTTTTCCATCTTTGCACTTCCTTCCTTCCTTCCACTAAAGTATCACACATGCTGTTTTCAAATCCACTGGTACTCTCCCTACTCTCTGAGTTTTGAAAATCTTCAACCAATGGGTCCATTGGCACTGAGTCTACTTTCTTTACAATTTTTAGGTGCAAGCTATTGTGTCCTGCTTACTTGTTTGCCTTGGGTCCCATAAATTTTTCTGACAACGTCCTTTATAATTAAGATTTTTCAACTTTTTACATGTTATTTGCTTGTAAAAAGTAGCTTTTTCAGATTTTTAGTGGAAGGTGACTTATGGAGCATGACCATCAGATAGTATGTTTAGATCTAGTAAGTGTTTCTCTGTTGATTTTATAGATTACTCATCTCTGCATTGAACCTTGACATGATTTGCAATTTAATTTACTTTAGAAATACAGAGCGAAAACAAACTCTTCAGCCCACGCCAAGCAGAGCTCCCCGCACACTAACACTATCCTACCCACTAGGGACAATTTACTGAAGAAAATTAACCTACAGACCTGCACGCCTTTGGAGTGTGGGAGGAAACCGGAGCACCTGGAGAAACCCACATGGTCATGGAGAGAGTGTACAAATTCCTTACAGACAGCACCCGTAGTCAGGATTGAAACCAGGTCTCTGGTACTGTAGAATAGAATAGAATAGAATTACCTTTATTGTCATTCAGACCTTACGGTCTGAACGAAATTTCGTGCCTGCAGTCATACATACAATAATAAACAACAATAAACACAAATTAATTCTGCTGCCATGCCGCTAAATATTGGGTCTTATTCGCAGTTTACTTTGAATACACTTATTTAAAGTTGGAAGTGTCACTTCCCGGTCTTTTTGCTTCATTGAGTTACTACTATGCTATAAGAAAGACAACTCTGTTTCATCATGAACTTTAAAGACCATGCTGGATCATAATCAAGTTTACTCTGACATAATTCCCTAAAGTTAACTCTCACTGGTGCAAAATACTTGTATAAGCAAATTTCCTTGTCAACCTGGATACTAAGTAAATGATCAGTTGCTGAGGCTGTTGATTAACATTTTGTGTTGCTTTATAGATGGCTGATCATTGGGATTCAACTCCACGCCATATGTTGCGTTTAGACATTAGATCGCTCCTCCAAGATGCTGCAATTGAAGATGTAAGAAGCCCAACATACAGTCAGGCTCAGTATTTCATGATAATATTATTATTTATTTTTTTTGTTCCTCTGGATTTATTGCAAGATTATAATTATTTTTGTATGATCTGTATATCAGTTGTAATTGGAGATAAAGTCAAAGGGGAGAGGGAAAGATCAGAAGATTTTTAAACAAGTGCAGAGATTTTCCTTTCAGAGGTATGCTGGTTACTGCAGTTAATTCTATCCTACAAGTTGTCTGTTTTCTCTTTACAGTCGCTATTTTTGTCCCTCTATGAATGTAGGTGGCTTCAATTGTAATCATTTGAATGGTGTGCCCAATTCTTCAATTTTACATCTCACGTAGATTCATGGTTTCATGGTCTTTAATGTTAAATCTGTGCTTCATTCCTCCAACTGTCTCATTCAGATTCAGGAATTTAATTTGTTTCCCTATTTTTGTTGAAAACTAAGTTTTATTGCAGGTTCCATTCAGAAGTGTATATTGTATCGACATGCCTGAATGATGCAAGTGGATGATTTCTGATATTCATAAGTCATGAGCTGGTAATTCTGGAGTTCAAGTCAAAATAAAGGAAAGGGGGTTGACAAAACACCTGGAGTGCATGTTTATACTTACTAATGTTCTACAATTGTTAATCATTTGGATGGTGTTCTTTACATGGACCCACAAACTCCACTCTTGAGTAACAATCCTTAGTGCAACGAACCATGGAAGGAAAAGGAATTCTTAACACCTTTTTTTTAACCTTCAATGGTCTAATCTTCTACTCTTTAGGTAGAAATGGAGGATTTTGATCCCAGTACTGAGCAACAGCCACAAGAGTCTGAAGAGCAACAAGAAGATGAATCTACAAAGGATGCTGCTGATGAGGAGGAATACGAAACGGTAGGAGATGTCGTCACAGAACTGAATGCTTTACCCTGACATGGAAACCTCTTCCATGTGTATTTTACACTGGTATGCTTGTCAGTAAGAAATTCATTGTGTTCCCATCAAAAAGAGAAGACAACCGATGGTGCGGAAATTGTTGGGGTGTTTTGCAATCATCATTTGTGAGATGTTGGTTGTGAAACCTTCAACCTGTTGGCTATGCCCTGCATGTTTTAGGTTTGGTTAACAGTGGTTATATGATTATTTTTTTTTAATCATGTGATGTTCAATTTGGAGTAAAATTATTCTTAAATAAAATAATATATCTCTTAGATTTAATGACATATTAGATAAATTTGCAGTATCAATATTCAGAGGCAATAGGTTAATAAAAATAATTTTCAATTAGATAATTGGGGCCGCATTCAAAATTAGATTGTCTTTTTTTTAAGGAAAAAGCTTGTTATTGTTCATATTGTTGAATCTTTATGTGAGTTCTACATTATTATTGTATTTATGAAGGTGTACAGGCTGAAAATGTCAACAACAAATTGAATATCTTCCACTTGGGTGTCAGCTTGGGTCCACTTGTGTATAGCTGTCTGTCGAGCATGATTCCAAGAAGTAGTTCTTCTAATGCTGACCAGTATCAGTGATATGCAGTTTGCAGAAACAATGCTGTTGACAACTGGTCTGAACGTTATGCATTCAATTCATTGTCATGGAAATGGTTTAATTTTATTTAATACCTCTCATGACCTCAGAATATCTTGAAATGCTCTATACACAATTAAATACTTTTGAGGTGGTTATTGCAGTAATGTAAGAAAAGCTGCAGCCATGGCAAGATCCCACAAACAGTAAAAACATAAATCTGTGTTGTATCTGTTTTGTTCTTCATTTGTATAATAAATGTTAACCAGTTTGTCATTAGATTTCCCCTGCACTCTTCCAAATAATTACACAAGTGGTAACTGTGCAGTGTCTAGGTGATGTGCACAGATTGTTGTGGCAATTTTCTACGGTTAGGGATGAATGTTAATACAGAGGCAAAATCTTCATGCTTGTTAGCTGGTTAGTGGTTGGAACAGAAGCTCTGTCTGCAGCAGGTTAAGGAGTAGTTGTTGAAGATATTTGGTAATGCAGTGGGGTAAATGGGGTTAAGGCTACTTGATTGCATGGAGGACAAGTAGCAATGTGATGAAGGTGGCCCAGTTGGTCTTTTATAAGATTGTGTTGTTTGTCTTTCTTTGTAGATGCAAAATTTAGTCATAATTTAATCATATTTGTTCATTTTGCATCTACATGCAACTGATGCTTAACGGGCAATGTAACATGTCTCTATTTCTTACTGACATGAATACCTAACTAGAACTTACTCTGAAAGATACCAAGCTACATGAATGTTTTTCTTTCTACAAATTAAGTATCTATCTTCTTTGTCTAAACTATCATGAAATATTTGCAGTGGATGATCCTATTTAAGATGAAGTATTTGGATCTTATATAAAAATATAATGAAAATTTAAATATTGTAAATTAAAAATACAATTTTGTGTTGTACATTAGCGAGTGGAGATGTAGTCATTTTTGTATTAAGGGTGTTACTTTCATTTAGTTCTGGATAACCATATGCAGTTGAGATTTTGAATTAACTAAAAACTGAAGCCTTGATATTACGTTGAACAAAGGACTATGAGGAAAGTGTTACAATGCAGATTCAATACAGGGTTGGTTCACATGTTTTGCTTATTTGACAACTTTGCTAGTGTTTGATCTTATGGCTATCAGTTCCACTAATATCTGTTCTTTGACATGAAGAAATGACTTTTTTTGATACAAGTATAATTCCTAAATTATCTAGCCACTTATGAATTTTTCTCACAAATACTTAATCGTTGTTTAACGATTTTAAACTGATATGATAATTGGAATGTCACTGTACTTTAGTAAATTATTTTTCAAGGTACTTGTTAGAATTTAGTTTTCTGCTGTTGTTGTATTCATTTATTGCCTAGTTAGTGAACTTTATAAATGGAGCAATATAAAATTAGAAGAGTAATTTATATGCAACCAAAGAAGTAAGTAGACATATTTGTGCCGAGAAAGTAATAAGCAACTTGATCAGTATAAATAAGGTTATGACCTTGTTCATGGAATTGTAGATAAATGCCTTTTTTGAAAAAAGGACATTAAGTGAAGCTCCATTCCTTCCTTTGTGCAATAGTATTTTGATTCTGTTTTTGCCAAGCATGTGTTTGATTTGTCTTCCTGCTGAAGCAAGATTCATTATCTTTCGATACAATATACCATTAAAGATTTCACTCTAACCAGATGAGCTTCTCTGTATGTGTGTGTGTATGATTTAGGGTTTCGTGACAAAAAGCAAATGGGAAATGGACACATCGGAGGAGAATCTAGGTAGGTACGATATTTTACGTTTATAAATTGGAAGGTCATGCTTTGAGAAATGCACAAAACTGTTCATGTATCATTACAGTCTATACTATGCAATGCTATAACCTATTGATGCTTGGTTTGATTCATTGGATGTGACTTACTGTCTATTAATGTGTTATTGTATACAATGTAATCAATTGTCTGTGATTCTGTGCTATAAGAATACTTCAACGTCTATGTACCTATGCTGCACATAGTTAAACTTGCAAACTGAAAGAACATCAAACTGCACTGAGAAGTATAAACTTGTCATAAGTAGTGGATATTTCAAGTGTAATGCAAATACATTCACATCAATTTGCTGAATGCACAAGTATTTAATTGCATGCTTTTCCTGGTTTAAGAATTCAAAAATATTTGAAATGAACTTATTAGGGCAGAGATTTTAGGCATTGAGCATTCAGAAAAATACATTTTTCTGTCATGGGACCTCATCTGAAGCCATTGGATTACTCATACACTCAGCCATGATCACATTGAATGGCGGTTCTGGATCGAAGGGCCGAATGGCCTACTCCTGCACCTATTGTCTATTTAATCTGGTATTAAACATGACCTATCAAAGCACCTGTTACTCTGCTCCCTACAACAATCTTGGCAGTGATTAAGATGTTTTTATTAATTAATGGATTTGAAATTCAAGCAGAAATTCTACTAACTCTGCCATCATCCTTGCAGTTGGTATCTAATGATGTTTAAATAAATCCAACTTTTCTGGAATGGGAACTGTCCTATTTAGCTGGTGGTCTGATTTATGTATTTGTATTACTTCAGTACCTAGGAAATAGATTTATAACACGGTCCTTTCAAGTTTAACGTTCATTTAACACGTTCATTCAACAGTATTCTGCTAGTCAATCACATCGAAGAATTGAATTTTAATTTGGTAACATATGATAACATTGGATCTATGAAAAATAGATCGATCATCCACTTGTCTTCTTTAGTGCTGCAAATCATTAGTGTGAGATCTTTTAAACGGTATCATATATGGAAACAATTTTGATAAAGAAATATTGTACAGCTTTGTAGAATATTGTTAAAATTTGTCCAATGATTTACAAAGTTACCAATGAAGACCACAACTCGTATTCTCATATAAAGTGGTTCTTTTCAATTTATATAATTACATTCTAATAGAAAAAGAATCGGAGAAGATAGTGGACCAAATTGCACCCTGCAAATATAGGTTTTCCTATTTAACAGACATAAATAACATACATTTTTGATCTTTTGAAAATATGCTGCTCATTACCTTGAGTGGTTTGATTGTTTTGAGATGAAAGAATTAAGCTTTGTGACGATTTTTACCAGTCTTCCACTTAATACATTGATTCCTTCGAGTGTCAGCTCTTCCTATGTGCACTCCGGGGTTTGCTTTTCAGTCATCAGAGCAATCTGATACCCTTTCTGTATTCCAAGCATCAAGACTAGCGGTGTTCAAATTTTCAATCAAATGCCATTTAATCTGTGGTATCTTGAACCAAACATCTGCATCGTGTTGGTATCTAAAGTTGCAATGTTTTTTCAGTGATGGATAAATTCTAAATCACCCCAAAATCAAACTACCAGATCTGATATCTATTACCATAAAACTAACTGGAATATTAATTAATTAAAATGATGATAGTTGAAGTTCCAGTCCATCAAAGACTGATGGTCTTTGAAGTTCCACTGTACATATGCAGTGCACAAAGACAAATGCTCAATCATCCCCTGACCAAACAAATTATAGGAGTGATAGAGTCGTAGAGCTGTACAGGACGGGAACAGGCACTTCAGCCCACCTTGTTCATGCTGACCAAGTTGGAATTCTGGGCTCATCACATTTGCCTGCAATTGGCCCATATCGCTCTGAATGCATCCCGTCCATATATTTTTCCATATCTATCTATTATTATATAAAAGTGTGTGGGTGTACGGCGTATTGCATTTGATTCGTTACTCCTCGCAAACCACACGCAAAAACGCCGACATTTTTACTATTTCGCTAGCGATTTTACTTTTAGATTCGCACCAACTCCTTGGTCAATTATTTCCCCGGATTTTGAGTAAAATTGATCACAAAACTCGAACAAAACTCAATATTTAAGATCTGAACGGCTCTTACCAGCTCTGACGTCACAATGCCCTCATGCCGACCAATCCAAGCCGCTTCTCTCTCTTCATTTGGCAGCCCGGCTCTCCTCCACTGCCCTCCACCCCCGCCCCGCTCGAAGTACGCTCGTGCCACGCCTCCTGCAGCTCCCACGCCCGCCCGCTCAGGGCCTCGCGACCAAACGTGGGGCCGGACCCAATTCGAACCGCGGAGGCGTATGGTCCCGACATCATACTCACCAATCAGCTGGGCGGGAGGCGGGCAGAATGAATTTGGACGTCGCACTGCGTCGGGCGGTGATGTCATCACGCAACGGCACGCCGGGCGGTGACGTCATCACGCAACGCCACGCGCTAGGTGTACGACGTCATGACGCTGCACACGCTCTCAATGCGCCAACGGGCCGACAGGCCGTTGGCGCGCAGGATTTTCAGACAGTGCAAGATTTTTGGAGCCCTCCTCCCTATCCCTCCTCCGTCTCTCCCCCCTCTCTCTCTCCTAACCCCCCCTCCCTCTCTCCCCTCTCTCTCTCCTACCCTCCCTCTCCCCCCTCTCCCTCTCCCCCCCCTCCCTCCCTCTCTCCCTCTCCCCCCCTCCCTCTCCCCCCCTCCCTCTCCCCCCCTCCCTCTCCCCCCCCCTCCCTCTCCCCTCCTCCCTCTCCCTCTCCCCCTCCCTCCCTCCCCCCCCCCCTCCCTCTCACTCTCCCCCCCCCTTCTCTCTCTGCCCTCACTCTCTACCCCCCCCCCCCTCCCTCTCTAGGCGCGCCTGCGAGTTGGGGGCCATGCGTCAGTAGATAGACTGATTATGGGGTAAAAGGAGCAAATTAATAATATTAATATATTAACAAGGGGGGTAGTTAGCGTGTGTGCGGGGGGTAGTTAGCGTGTGTGACACCGCATGCCGCCCCTCCCTCCCCCTCAACCGCACGTTGGGGGAACAGACCCAACGGGTCTGCACTTGGTCTAGTGTCTTTTATGTCATAATTATATGTGCTTCTATGGCTTTCTCTGGTTGCTCATTCCAGATACAGGCATCCCTCTGAGTGAAGAAGTTGTCCCCGAGGTCCCTCTTAAATCTCCCCCTCTTTCACCTTTAGCCTCCAGTTTTAGAATCCTCTGCCCTGGGAAAAATACTTCACTTAATCCATGCCCCTCATGATCTTGTACACCTCAATAAGGTCACCCTTCAGATTCCTATGGTCCAAAGAAAAAAATCCCATCAGTGGGAGTTGTGGTTGTGGCTGGTGGTGGTGGAGTCAGGGTCGAGTGTTGGTGGAAGCAAAGACTGTATCCCAAAACAATATATTTGTAAAAACATGTATGAAAAAAATCTACCATTGAAGAACAAATGTTTTTACAATGTTAGTCTGTCTCAATGCCAATGCTTATAATTTCAACAATTTTTCTATCTATTTTTGGAAATGTTTTCTTGTACATATTTTCTGGTGTTTAGTTTGATATATGTTACACTACTTTGGGTAACTGCTTAATGCAAGATGTGATGTGCAGAATTGGAACATGTGGCATCTGTGCACAACGATGGCACCTGTTATTGTTTGTTAGTTTACTGACGTGGAGTTAAAAACTATGTCAGGTAAATGTTTTACCTTAATTGTAATGATGCAGTTTATACAATTGAAACATTATTCCCTCCCCTGCTCCTAAACCACAATTTTTTGAAACATCTAGCTTAAGTTTAACATTAATGAAATGTTAATAAAGATGAATTCTGCATTCCATAAAACACAAAAGCGTATAAACCAATTGTCTTGTAATCACCAATGAATAATAAGTCATCTACTGTGTGCAAATATATGCATTTCTGAAATGGAATATTAATCAGCAAAATCATTTCCTTATACATGATCGCCAGCTGATGCATTCATTCAAAATGAGCTAAAATATCACACATTATGTACCTTAATCAGCTATTGATGATCTAGGCTGTGATGAATAAGAGCACATAATTGTGTTAAAGGCTGTTTTTTGTTGCAGCCATGATCACATTGAATGGCGGTGCTGGCTCGAAGGGCCGAATGGCCCACTCCTGCACCTATTGTCTGTCTATTAAATATCTGATCAATCAGAACAATTTTGTACATCTGATAGAAGCACACTGCGAAAAGTTTCCTTATGATATCCAATTTTCTTGGTATCTATAAGAACTAAATGATCTAATTCCTTCCAGGATAATAAAACAGTGTAATTTTCTATTTGATACTACTGTGGAGATGCAACATACTTGCTTCTACCCAATAGTCATGAGCTAATTTATGGAAGAAAAACATAAAATTGGTCCTTTGGTGTTGGAACGGCTGCTGTGCCTTTTCTTCTATCTTGGACTCAAGACAATATTCTGTTTTGAATAAGCATACGTCCTTTTTTGTTTTCGAGGATGATGTTTCTTGGCATTTTTGTCTCTCGATATATACATGATCATTATTACTGTTTGTTTATTAAAATGTTTCCCTATTTATGGGACCAAATCCCAAAGTATGACTTAAATGCTTAATGTTCAAGGTTTCATGCTGGTATTTCATTAGATTTCTACGGAGCGTGGAGAAGTTTTATACTAACAATCGATTTTTATTAATATGTATGAGCATTTTGTTTTATATTGAACGTTACCAATTTTTCAAACTGATCAGTCTGAAAAGGGGTCCCATCCCAAAATGTCTGTCATCAATAACGGCAAGCATAGCATATGCCTTCTTTACTATTATCTGTGTGCTGCCATGTTCTGGGAGTTAAGGGCCTGTCCCACTTTCACAACCTAATTCACGACCTCTGCCGAGTTTGCCCTTGACTCATACTCGCAGCATGGTCGTAGCAGGCCGTGATGCTAGTTGTAGGTACTTGTGGCATCAAGTAGGTCGGGGCGTTTTTCTAGCATGATGAAAAATGTCCACGAGTAAAAAAGGTCGTGAAAGTGGGACAGGCCCTTTATGAACTTGGACCCCAAGATCCCTCTATTCATCAATGCTGTTAAGGGTATTGCCAATGATTGTACATTCAACCTCCTAAAGTGCAGCACCTCATACTTACTTGGATTAAACTTAATCTGCCTTTTCTCCGCTCATTTCTGTAGCTGATGTATATCTTGCTGTATACTTTTGACAGCTTTCCTAAGTCTGTAACCACAGCAATCTTGGTGTCAATCCACGTCCCGAGTAATCCTGGTGAAATCTTTATTTCACATTTGAACAAACTCTGGTCTATGTGACATGACTGCATAATATTGCTGAAAATCAGAATAATTTACTCCCAATAGCTTTAAAAGTGGCGGCACCGTGCACAGCTGGTTTGATCCTTAACACAAGCCCTGTGTGTTAAGTTTGCTCTGTGACCGCGGTGGGTTTCCTTCAGATGCTCAATTTCCACCCACATCCCAAAGACGTGCAGATTTGTAGATGAATTCGCCTCTGTAAATTGGCCTCTGATGTGTAGGAAGTGGATGAGAAAGTGGGATAACATAGCACTAGTATGAATGGGTGGCCAATGATCATCATGCCTGTTTCCCTGCTAAAGTTTTCACTCAATCAAAAGTGGCATGTTGTGTGAACAACTAATGCTCATCTAAGCAAACATATCAGTGCAGAAGTACCGTGCCATGATTCCCATGTACCTGGCTAAATGTCTTTTAAATGTTGTTATTACACCTGCCTCCAGGGTTTCCTCTGGCAGCTCTTTACATATTTCCACTGTCCTCTGTGTGAAAAAAGTGTCCTGAAAGTTTATTTTAAATCTACCCACTCTCATCTTAAATCTATGCAGTCTAGGTTTAGACTCCCCTACACTGGAAAAAAGACTGTGAACATCCTCCTTATAATGTTAAGCATATGGTTCTATAGGGTTACTTGTGAACTTCCAATGTCCCAGCTCTTCCTTTAGCTCAAACCCTCCAGTCCTGGTAACATCTTTATTAATCTTTTCTGCACCCGTTCTGGTTTAATAACATCCTTCTTATAGCTGGGTGACCAGATCCAGAGCTCTTTCCCTTGTTTACTGGCATGTCAATGCATTAGCCAAAATGATACTCTGTTATCTTGTTCAAGCAATTCTTTCTGGGATTTTGTTTTCTGTTACTTGTAGAAAAATCACAATTTACTTTGGACCAACACCATAAAAAATAAACTAACTTAATTTATTTAGGTTCTCATTACAGTTGGCTGTCTAATTAGTACATTTTATAGAAAACTAGTGTATGCAAAAATTTGGATTATATCTGGCAATGTGATTTTGCTTTGATTGATACAAATACATCGATAGATGTTCCTGAACACATCATCAGTGATGTAACCTGGGGTCATTGGGTGTTTCGGGTCTTTCAACATCAGACACCCTCACCCAGGCGACCCAGCCGTGGTTGATCAGACCACGACTTGTGTTCAGGTGGCATTCGCTCCTCCCCATGGACCTCCTCTCCTGATCCAGAGCCATCTCGAGGCCTTCTCCGCTGCCTCTGTGGTGTTCTTGATGGCCTTTCTCCTCGCCACTCTGTTTATGCCCAGTGCACTCAAAGCTTTGCAGAGCGATTGCCCTGCAAAACCTCTGCAGCCAACCTCGATGGGTATACACCTTGCCTTCCAGCCCTGCTTGCGGCAGTCTGACCAACTCTTCATACTTGGCCATCTTCCTCTCGTGGGCCTCCTCCAGACGGTCCTCCCACGGCACTGTGAGTTCCAACAAGACGATGTTTTTGGTCGCCTCTGAGACCAAGAGGATATCTGGCCTCAGGGCCACATTGTATAGAAAACTAGTGTATGCAAAAATTTGGATTATATCTGGCAATGTGATTTTGCAGTATATATATTCAGGATTCTTTTCCCACTATTTTTTCCAATTTTCTACTTGTAAATCGTGCAGGAAATATGGATGTGAACCTGCAAAAATGCTGAATCACAGCTTCCATTTTTTTTTCATTAATATCAGAGCAAAGCAAAATATTTTTCTTTGTTTACTTATTTCTATACAATGCAGCCATATAGTCTTCATCACATTGGGGAATGTTCAGGCAGTTTATAAATGTGAAGTGAATGCCTTGTGATTTATAGAAAATGTACCATTTTCATAATGATCACAGTGTCCTTATTAAGATGCAATATTATCAATTATGTCTCATTATTAACCAAACCACCTGCTTTGGATCAGAGTAGAATTATAGTGTTAAAGATTCAGTAGATTATATTTTCATGATGATACACTTCTTGTTTCCATCGCTTAAGAAAAGAATTGGATTTCCAATGATGTTTTGGTGGTATTAGATTTCCAGTGAGGGACTTATGAATGAAAATCAAATAAGGACTGCAGAGGAAAAGGACTTGAAATAAAAACATATTGAAAAATCTCAGCAGATCAGGCAACATCTGTGGAAAGAAATGTTTCAGGTTGAAAATCTTTCATCAGAACCATGAAAGGGAAAGCAAATGTCTAATTGGCCCAGGAAGTCAGGAGAAGCCATGGGTGGATAAAGGGAATCTCTTCATTAGGTTGAAATTATGTAGCCATTGAACTAGAAAGGAGCTTTATCAGATATTTCAACCTATGACAGCTATTCCTTTTCCACGCTTTGCCCTCCCGCACATTTTCTGCTACTTTGGTCTACTTTCAATTTCTCAGTTCTGACAAAGTCTTAGACCTGACAAAACATGCTCAGTTTTTCCAGCATTTTCTGTTTACTTAAAGGACTTGCATTGCTTAGCTGTTCTTCTTCTTGCGTATGGCGTGCACAGCCTAAAGTTGGAGGACAACTTGTTCTATTTGATCTTATTTGATTGTGCATGCCGGGTTGATTGCATTCGTTGAAACAGGGTAGACCACGTGAAGGTTGCAATCTTCCACCCCGTTTAGCTGTTGAAACGGCCACATTGCAGTTTACCAGGATGGAATGCATGGAATTGATAGCTGTATTAAGCATCTAAATTGAACAATTGTAGAAGTTGTCTAGGCTCACACTGGAGAAAAGGCGAGAGTTTTCAAGATTTCAAAAGCTACAGATAAGATAGAAGTCACAACTTTGAATTCACAGATTTTAAAATTGTCTGAGCTTCAAACTTAGATAAAAGGTGATGAAAAAGAGTTATGAAGCAATTATGCAGAATACAGCGTCTGGTATGGACTTAACTGAGGAAACAAGAATATTCAAGAGAGTGCTGCATTACAGTGGTAATGACAAGAAACTTTGCTTTGTAAGAGTAAATTCAAAAGGGATAAATGAATGAAGAACAATTTGAAATTGATAGATGGTTATTTTCTGGGAGTGGTTCTATATTTATTAGTCTGATGTGCATGACCACAGTTACATATCTAACAAATGTGTTCTTTCAATTGATGACTGGGTTTGTTGCACAACATTAACCATGAACTTGTCAGCAAGGAAATCTGCACGATACGTAATTGCTGGACTTGCTGAATTTATGTGATATCAGATCAACAACTAATCACTGGTCGTGTTAGCAGTCAGGACAATGCACACTTAAATGAATTTAAATGGAAGTGTGGCCTGGAGTTTATTAATTGGGGTACATGGATGGAGTTGAATTAAACTCCATATCAGATTGATAGGTTTATGGATAATTCTTGTTACCAGCGCACTGGGAATCTTCAACCAAAAGTGGGAACTTTCCGTTTTTTTCTTTTCTTGTGTTGTCAAAATAGCAATTTCATGCTTTGTGTTTAAATGTTTTATTGATTTCTGTCAAAAAACATGATATCTGATATTAAGGATATTATTCACCAAATAAGTAATTGCTTTATTTTGTTAGATCTAAACATGATAAGTGAATTCAAGTGTTTTTTTTGCTGTTAAATATACTTAGAATTACTGGACATAAGCAGGATATTTAACACGAACTAGGAATGTTGAATATTGGATTAACTTTTGGTAAAGATTGGGATTAAAGGATGGTAGAGATATAATCTGCAGAATATGAGACATTAGACCTACACAAATATCAGGAGTGAATAGCAAATTTGGATATTTTGATGTTGCTTGTTTTCCCTGTAGGAGAAGCGTGCTAAGACATTTAGTCCTTGGGCAGTTCAGTTGGTTTGGTAAAATGTGGAAGAATTAAGATTCTCGGAACTGTTGTCCCTATTTGCTTTTTTTCTGCCTTGAAAATTATTGACAGCTTTGTTATTATAGTCCTCCTGTTTATTGATCTAAAATAAAGTAAAAGACCTTCGATTGAGGGCATTAACATTTTTGATAATAATGTTCTCAAAAGCATTTAACTGCCTTGTGTAAATAAATAATTTAACTTTTGGTATGTTCACCAATTTGTTTAAGGATCAAGTTGAGGCAGCGGATACAGTGCCCTCCATAATGTTTGGGACAAAGACCCATCATTTATTTATTTGCCTCTACTCCACAATTTGAGATTTGTAATAGAAACAAATCACATGTGGTTAAAGTGCACATTGTCAGATTTTAATAAAGGCCATTTTTATATATTTTGGTTTCACCATGTTGAAATTACAGCAGTGTTTATACATAGTCCCCCCCCCCCCCCCCCCCCCCCCCCCCCCCCCATGTCAGGGCACCATAATGTTTGGGACACAGTAATGTCATGTAAATGCAGGTAGTCATGCTTAGTATTTTCTTGCATATCCTTTGCATGCAATGACTGCTCGAAGTCTGCGATTCATGGACATCACCGGTTGCTGGATGTCTTCTCTGGTGATGCTATGCCAGGCCTGTATTGCAGCCATCTTTAGTTTCTGCTTTTGTTTTGGGGGCTAGTACCCTTCAGTTTTCTCTTCAGCATATAAAACGCATGCTCAATTTGGTTCAGATCGAGTGATTGACTTGGCCACTCAAGAATTTACCATTTTTTAGCTTTGAAAAACTCCTTTGTTGCTTTAGCAGTATGATTGGGATGATTGTCTTGCTGTAGAATGAACTGCCGGCCAATGAGTTTTAAGGCATTTGTTTGAACTTGAGCAGATAGGATGTGTCTATACACTTTAGAATTCATTATGCTACTACCACGATACCACATTAGCAGTAGTATCGTCAATGAAGATAAGTGAGCCAGTACCTTCAGCAGCCATACATGCCCAGGCCATAACACCCCCACCACCTTTTCACAGATAAGGTGGTATGCTTTGGATCTTGGGCAGTTCCTTCTCTCCTCTATACTTTGTGCTTGCCATCGCTCTGATATAAATTCATCTTAATCTCATCTGTCCACAAGACCTTTTTCCAGAACTGGTTGCTCATTTAAGTACTTCTTGGCAAACTGTAACCTGACCATCCTATTTTTGCAGATAACCAGTGGCTTGCTTCTTGCAGTGTAGCCTCTGTATTTCTGTTCATTAAGTCTTCTGCAGACAGTGATCATTGACAAATCCACACCTGACTCCTGAAGATTGTTTCTGATCTGTCGGACAGGTGTTTGGGGATTTTTCTTTATTATATAGAGATAATTATTTTGTCATCAGCTGTTGAGGTCTTCCTTGGCCTGCCAGTCCCATTGCGATTAATAAGCTCACCAGTGCTCTCTTTCTTCATAATGATGTTCCAAACAGTTGATTTTGGTAAGCCTAAGGTTTGGCTGATGTCACAGTTTTGTTTTTGTTTCTAAGTCTCATAATGGCTTCTTTGACTTTCATTGACACAACTTTGGTCCTCGTGTTAATAAACAGCAATAAAATTTTCCAAAGGTGATGGAAAGACTGGGGGAAAGACTAGGTGCTGAGAGCTCTCTTATACCTGCATTAAGGAGGCAATTAAACACACCTGAGCAAATACAAACGCCTGTGAACACATGTGTCCCAAACATTGTGGTGCCCTGAAATGAGGGGACTATCATGGCTTAACTTCCCTCACTTACTACAGGTGCATAAATGTTCGATCAATGTACGACATACTCTTATCCAATTCAAAACATTACATAGACTATATTATTCAAAAACTAAAATAAATAAATTTTTCCCTAATGTCTCACCCATCTGTGATAAATGTCTGTGTCAAGAAGCTACCATAGCACATTCTTTCGTTTTTTGTACAAAAATACAAAAATTCTGGAATGAAATATTTGACATCTTTACAAAATTAATTAAAATAAAACTGGTACCAAAACCAGAATGGATTATTTTTGGAATATCGGAAGGTAACCCTGAACTAAACGTGTTACAGAAGAATTTACTCAATTACGGGCTAATAATGGGAAAAAAGCTCATACTTAAATTCTGGAAAAATGCGCCTACACCAACAATAAAAATGTGGATATCAAATATGTTTGAAACACTACATCTGGAAGAGATGAGATTCCTCTTAGCAGGCAAAGCAGACCACTAGACATGGTCTACGTTTTTGGAACTATTATAAGCATAAGGTGCAATAGTAATTTAAAAAATATATTATAATAAATAAATAAATAAATAAAAGGTACCAGGATCTGGTAACGGGGTGTAAAAAAACAAGACAAAATAACAAAATAACAAAAACAGACTTGGTTGGTAGTCCCCTTTCTGCGGAGTTTAATGTTATAATAGAGCGATTGTTTCTCCTTTCTTTTTCCTTCTTTTCTAGGGTCTTCTTTCTTTCTTTACTTCCTTCTCTAACTTCTTTTCTAAGGGGCTTTCTTTTCTCAACACTCTCTTGCACCTTCACGACTCTTGCGCACTTTCTTTACTTTCTTTACTTCTATCTTTTTCTTAAAGCTCAAAAAATGTATTAAGACATATGTGTTGTGTAGTATTCTAATTTACCGACCTAGGCAGCTTTTTAGGTTGCCAAATGACAGTTTAGGTGGTCATTTAAGACGGCTTGCATGACACGTGCGATAATGTGCTCGGACGAAGTGCGTAGTTACCAGTCAGAATTATGGTCAATGAAGCATTCACACATTATTTCTGCTTCAAATAAAGTCACAAACTAAACATATTCACCAATCAAGACATGATATATACCACAATGACATGCAGCAAAATTACAATACAGTATCTCATCTCTATTTACACATTGCAATGAATGCAATTTCTATTATTTCTTTCCACTTCCAAACAAAATTCTGGTTGGATTATTCAGCGTATGATCAACCTCGGTGAGACCAAGTGCAGGCTTGGCGATCGCTTCGCACAACACCTACACTCAGATCGCAATAACCAACCGGATCGCCCGGTGGCTCAGCACTTCAACTCCCCCTCCCATTCCAAATCCGACCTTTCTGTCCTGGACCTCCTCCATGGCCAGAGTGAGGCCCACTGCATATTGGAGGAGCAGCACCTCATATTTTGCTTGGGTAGTTTACACCCCAATGGTAGGAACATTGGCTTCTCCAATTTCAGGTAGTCCTTGCTTTCTCCCTCCTTCCTCTCCCAGCTCTCCCACAGCCTACTGTCTCCGCCTCTTCCTTTCTTTTTCCCGACCCCCTCCGCCCCTCCTGACATCAGTCTGAAATAGGGTCTCGAACCGAAACGTCTATTCTTTTCCTCAGATGCTGCATCACCCTCTGATTTTCTCCAGCTTTGTCTACCAACGAGATCCCACCACTGGCCACATCTTTTCATCTCCTCCCCTGTCGGCTTTCTGCAGAGACCATTCCCTCCGTAACTCCCCGGTCAATTCGTCCCTTCCGACCCAAACCACCCCCTCTCCTGGAACTTTCCCTTGCAACCGCAGGAAATGCTACACTTGTCGCTTTACCTCCCCCCTTGACTTGATTCAAGGACCCAAGCTGTCTTCCAGGTGCGGCAGAGGTTCACCTGCACCTCCTCCAACCTCATCTATTGCATCCGCTGCTCTAGGTGTCAGCTGCTCTACATCGATGAGACCAAGCGTAGGCTTGGCGATCGCTTTGCCCAACACCTCCGCTTGGTTCGCAATAATCAACCTGATCTCCCGGTGGCTCAGCACTTCAACTCCCCCTCCCATTCCGAATCCGACCTTTCTGTCCTGGGCCTCCTCCATGGCCAGAGTGAGGCCCACCATAAATTGGAGGAGCACCACCTCATATTTTGCTTGGGCAGTTTACACCCCAGCGGTATGAAAATTGACTTCTCCAATTTCAGGTAGTCCCTGTTTTCTCCTCCGCTTCCCAGCTCTCCCTCAGCCCACTGTCTCCTTCTCTTCCTTTCTTCTTCCCACCCCCCCGCACCCTCACATCAGTCTGAAGAAGGGTCTTGACCCGAAACGTCGCCTATTTCCTTCGCTCCATAGATGCTGCCTCACCCGCTGAGTTTCTCCAGCATTTTTGTCCACCCATTCACACAAGTTCTGTTATCCCACTTTCCTCACCCACTCCCTACACATTAGGGGCAATTTTACAGAGACAAGTTAACCTACAAAGCCAATGTGTCTTTGGGATGTGGGAGGGATGCTTGCAGGGAGAATGTGAAAATTCAACACAGACAGTGCCCGAGGACAGGATCGAACACAGATCTCTGGCATGTGCGGCAGCAAGTCCACCAGCTGTGCCATTATATTTTAATTTCCAACACATAAAATATTATACGTTGATAACTTTGGTTACTAAAAAAAAAAGAAACTTTCCATTTTCAGTCTTAAATCTCTAAGTGACGCTATGTCCCCCTTTACAGCTACTGTATGTTTTAATTCAGTTCAAGACTATGGGGCTGTACATTGGCCATAAAGTTGCTGCCTAAAATTGCCAGAGACCCGGAATTGATCCTGAATGTGGGTGCTGTCTGTATGCCTCTTTTCCCTTTGATCACATGGGTTTTCTCCGGGTGCTCTTGTTTTCTTCCACATTCCTGTGCTGCTGCAAGTAAGGATTTCATTGTTCTAACTGGGACGTGAGAGAATAAAACACTCTTGACCCTTGACTTACGTCGCTAATGTGTGGGATAGAACTAGTGTACAGGTCAGCGTGGATTCGGTGGGCCGAAGGGCCTGTTTCCACGCTGCATCTTTAAATTAAACTAAAAACACTAAAACCAGAGGAAATCTAAAGAAGGGTCTCTAACTGAAACATCACCCAATTTCTTCTATCCAGAGATGCTGGCTGCTCCATGGAGTTCCCCCGCACAATTAAAGCATGGAGTAGTCTTCACCCTACTATAGGTACCCAACCAGACGCAATTAAATTTAAGGTGGCTCTTTTTTTCCCCAAGAACCCTTTTTTACTTGTCAAGAGTCAAGAGAGTTTTATTGTCATGTGTCCCAGATAGGACAATGAAATCCTTGCTTGCTGCAGCACAACAGAATATGTAAACATAATACAGAACAGGAGATAAAAGTTCAGTGTGTCTATATACCATAGACCATATATGTACGCAATAAATAAACAGATAAAATGCAATAGGCTGTTATTTTTCAGAGTTTGGAGTTTGGTGGTTGTGGGTCCACTCCTGATTAAATTCCATTTTGAATATTTTTGGAGGACCAGGAAACCAAGAAGCAAGACTTACTCCAGGGAGTTACTCCAGCTCCAGCGAGTGATTCTGCGTTGGTTTTCAGCGGTCGTGGCGAGGCGGTGACCGGACAGCAATGGCGGCCAGATCTCCAACAATGCAAAGGGAGGGAGAAAGTGGCCGACGCCGACCAGTTGCAGTGGCAGTGCGCGCAACCACGGCCGATGATGTGCTGGCCAAAGATCCTCGCTATCGGATCTTTGGTGCTGGCCGTGGTTGTGTGCATGTGGAGGGTGAGGATGTGCAGGCCGTGGCAGTGAGAATGTGTAAGGCGGCCTGCCGTGCCGGCGGATGAGGAGCGAGCGGAGAGCGAGACCCGGATACGGACACGGATACTGCCGGCGGGCGGAGACGGAGAGAGAGAGAGATAGAGAGGGGGCCCGCTCAGAATTAAACAATAGGTGTCCCGGGTGCTTGCCAAGCCGGGCAAAATGGCTGGCATGGCTTTTAGGTTGCCCGGCGGGACTGTAGGTTGCCATTGGCAACCGGGCAACCGCTAATTTCGAGCCCTGACTATGTATAAACACAGCTGTAATTTATACATGGTGAAACCAAAATGTATAAAAATGGCCTTTAATAAAAATCTGACAATGCACTTTAACCACATGTGATTTTTTTCTATTTCAAATCTCAAATTGTGGAGTACAGTCCGAGGCAATTAAATAAATGATGGGTCTGTAGGGCACTCTATATGTCATTTGTTTTGTTGTTTCAATGTAATTAATTTTAAATAAATTAACCACTAATGATCATTTTTATTGTGTAGTTTATTTTTATTAACTGAAAAGTGTATTTTGGTAATTGTGCTGAAATGACATTTCTAAATGTCTTTAAGTTAAAATACGTTCATGCATTATTGCAACTGTCCTTTCAAATCTCCATTCTTTGACTAGACTTTTGTCTTGTACCTTTTACACATGTTCCAGAATTTTAAAAACAAAAGTTTATTCTTTGAGTTCACAGATCTACTTAAAACTGTCGTCCACCCCCCTCAATGTATAATAGACATTTATTTTACAATATTTCCAGTGTAATAGCAAGTTGTGTAAAAAAAAGTAATTTTGATTTTAATTGAGCATAGGAAACCATATGCAAATATTCCTTGTGTAAAGCAATATATCACTTACAGTGTGAATTTAATATAGTCACATTGTTTGGCAAGATGCAGTGCTTGAATTGGCATGCAAATTGCCTGTTTGTGGAAGATTTTCAAAAAGTGTCATGTGGGTTCTAATACATGATTTACTTTGGTATTATGGGACTAATGTGCTGTTTGGTGATGTAATCGCAAACTATTTGCTGATGATTGTGATGTTTTTAAAAAAAAGGCAGAATGTCAGAACAATGTCTGCCACAGAAACAAATGGAGGCATCATTGCAGTTTCAACGTCACTCAGTTTCTAACTGACTGGCACTGTTGTTTTGGAAATATCCACTGAAACTTCCACAACTGCACTGTGTACTATGTGAATCCTACAAATAGGTCTTTGAAAACGAATAGCGTACACAAACGATGTTTAATTTGCATTTCTGAGATGCACATGATGTTTTTAAATCACATGCCTGTCGGCTCAAATTAAGACCAATTCTTTTGGCTTAAATGTCAATGGAAGAATAAAAGCTTTAATAGTTCAAACATTGGGTTGGTTTTCTGTCCCCTCAGTGCATCTATTTGTGAAAACCTTGCTGTTTGTTGAGAAGCTTTCTACGGGGAATTAATAATCAGTGAGAATTACTTTGATACAGTACACAAAATAGAAACACTGATGGGTTTAAGGAAGAGTCTGACTTGTATGTTAATGAACTACATCAATGATCTATTTCTTGCCATTTTAATGGTCAACCAGCCAATGCTGTGCATTAGATACAGCAAGGGTGTTCAACTGTCAGCTCAACTTTAACACCATGTACATGTATGTATATCTGTATGCATATATACATATTTTTTTCATCTTGTGCATTCACTCCAAACCTGACTACAGAGCCTATGTTTTTGTTGTTCAGACAAGCTGGATGGGTTGAGGAGCGGCAACAAACGGAAGCGAGGTTGGCATGACAGTATTGCAAACCAATTGGAAAATTACCTTCAACTTCCTGATGACTATAACTCTCGTTCTTCAGAACCTGGAAAGAAACGGGTAAAGAAAATAATTTAACTTAACTGCTCTTGTTGTATATACTGTATTGAAACATGTGAAATACAAAAGACTTATTTTGGGATCGAAGCGTTTCTGGAAAAGCCTGCATGGATTTGCCTGCCCCCAATTGCCCTTAGAAAGTTGATAAGCTGCCAAATTGTGCAGGAAAGAACTGCAGATGCTGGTTTAGTTCAAGGGTAAACACAAAATGCTGGAGTAGCTCAGCAGGACAGGCAGCATCATGATAAGCTGCCACCTTGAACTGTTACATTCCATTCGGAGCCAGTGAACTCACTGACAATATCCACACTCACAGTGACAGGATCTAATACTTAGCAGTCGACAATAGAATCTGGAATAACAATTTTATAATTTTATCTTCAATGCTGCTTTTATTCATGTTATCCTCAACAGTAATCTCATCCAACAAGGCAGTTTATCTTTCACCACCACACATCTAAATGTTGGAGACTTACTAGTTTAAGGCATTCCCATAAAGCTTCTGGGCAATGATCTCTGAGATTTAGGCTCGGCAGTGATGACATTTTGAATAATGTTTCAAAGTCAGAATATTGTGCCACAGATGTGGTTTACAAGTACCTTAGTTCTTGTCCTCCTTGATGGTACAATTCACAGGTTTAGAAAATGTTGCTGGAGTAGCCTAGGCACATAACTGCCTTCATATTGTAAATTGTATACATTCTAACTACTGCAAGCTCATGGTTGAGGAAATTTATATTTTAGGTGATGAATAGGACTTGGATATTATTGAACCTCTTCAGTGCTGGGGCCTGACTCATCCTGGCCAACTTACCCCTCGAAATATACTTTTTATGATCAAATGTGAAATGTGACAAATGGCCTTCTGCAACAACATGGTTGGAGCTGTACTCATGCAAACATACGTACTTTTCAAATTGTACTGCATATGGTCAAAAATCAAACCTAAAAATGTAGGTTTGATTTTGACTTAATGTATTCAGTCATTTTAGCAGTGGGATACATGATTAAAAAAAATAATAATTTTAACCAGTGAGAGTTACTTCTCCATGTCTTTATGATAATACTAAATTCTACCAATGAAAAACATTAATTTTGTAGAATAAACAGTGACGTGAATTATTCTACAGTATTTTAGATTAATGATATGCTTCTGGTGGGGAGGAAGAAAAGTAATATTTATCTGAATTCCTCCCCCCTCCCCTCCCTCCCCTCCCCATCTGCTTTAGGTGAGATGGGCAGATTTGGAAGAGGAGAAAGATGCTGAGCGCAAACGAGCCATAGGATTTGTGGTTGGACAAACAGACTGGGAGAAAATTACAGATGAAAAAGGCGAATTAGCACAGCGAGCATTGAACCGCACTAAATATTTCTAAGGAACAGTTTGAATTGTTTTTTTACAATGAGGTAAGTAATAATCCGAAACAAATTATGTTTTAATTTGTGGCAAAATATGTACTATAGTTAAGTAGAGGTTCATTGTATGCTTTTAAGTAAACTCCATTGCTTTGTTGAACATTTTACTGTTGTGAAGTAAAATTTCTAATTCAATTTCCTTTGAATTTAAATTGAATGCGGCTTGCTACGTTAACTCATGACGGGTTACAATCTTGCAATCTAACCCAATTTGTTATTAGCATGAAACTTTGATATCTGTCTTATACATACGCCTAATTTCCCCGTTCCATTGGGTGTCGAGGGGAAATAAATTAAAGCCCCAGACCACCACCATTTGAATTATTGAAAATTGAAACATCGGCTATGGAAATTGCACATATATGATGCTTAAGTTGAAAGCCAGTTACCAGAAAGTAAGCAAATTTCCTGGATTTCTTGCACACTGCACATTGTGAGCAGCAATTATCTGAAATTGGCAAAATTTCTTGAGACAATGTTTTCTACAACAAATAAATTGTAGAAGTAACTTTTGAATATGGCTCCTGAATTGTAATATTGTGGTGAGATTTTTCTCTCCCATGAAAGATTTTCTCCAGTAAAAGCTCCAGCAGACTTGAGTTCCATTTCTGTGTGGAGTGTGCAGAGTCTCCAATTTCGTCTGGTTTTCTCTCCCATCCCAAAGTTGATAGATCAATTGGCTACTAGATTAGTTTAGTTTATTATTGTCACAAGGCACAGTGAAAGCTTTTTTTATTGCCTGCTATCCATTCAACAAAAAGACTGCACATGAATGCAATCAAGCCGTCCACTGTGTACAGATACAGGATAAAGGGTACTATAAATGATCCTGAGTGAAGGAATTAAGCACGTGAGAGAATAGGAAAAGGTGTCAGACCTGTTATATACGGTGGATGAAATGGCTGCCATCTATGTCCTAAGAAAATATAAAATATAAATGCAACTATCAACATTCATGGCACAACTTCACTTATGTTTTCAAAGCCATGCCTGGATTTCTGCTGTAAATCATACTTTTCTCTGTTATGCAGAGGGAGTGTATTTTAGGATTGTGCATGTGCTCATTTGGCTACAATGCCATCACCCCAGGGGCCATGGATGGGACATTTATTAAGTTACCAGCTACACTGAATACTTTGAATGCAATGTCAACTTAATGAAGGAAGACAAATGTATGATTCCTCTAAAGTCAGATCCCATGCATGCTATTGCTGTAGCCACTGGTAATTGCAGATATTTAATGGCAATCAATAACTTAAAACTATTCAGCTTTCTTAATGGTTTTAAGAATTAATAGGATTAAATGTAATGATTTTTCCATTTCCTCCGTAGGCTCTGCGATAGCAGTGGAGAAAAAGGGCAAGAGATCTTTCGTAATGGTTGGGCATACAAGAAATTTCACAATTTGAGTTTTTTTGTTTTATTTACTGTTACACTGAATGTACGAGCAACTAGACTATTGGTGGTTGACTTATCTTATTAGTGGCCTGTGAGAATTTTTTTTTAAGTTAATCGGTAGTGTCATTAAAATCTTAAGTTGAAACCACACTAATTGTAATCCAGTGTGTCCTGAGCCTGCTATCATGGCTTTTCTTCATCAGCTCGTTTTTTAAAAATATATTGTATTAATGTATTGTTCCTTGCTCTGTCCATACCAATTGTAATTTTAAGGAGCAATAAAGTTAATTTGAAACCAAGGAACAGTTCATGTGTCTACGCAGCATGGGTGTTCCAACATATGTGTGTTTATTAAGTGTTCAGCATTTCTGTTTTTACTTTGAGATATCATTCCAGCGTTTTTATTTTGGACAGTGAATGCCCCGATCTTGCTTGACATTTGGAAGAAGCGGTAGCTAGTGTGTCCATCATTTCTGATGGCGCTTGGGGAAGTGCACTTCAGAGTTCTGGAGGTGTGTACTGTTCCACATGATACCACGCGGCTGGATTGTGCACACTTCCAGCACCAGTTATACATTGTTATCAAAGTGCGAAATACCAGAAATGATAATATCATCTTATTAGAAATGTTAACAATTACAGTTTATTTTGTGCTCTGCTGTAGATGTACCACATTTACTCTCACAATGCAGCTGCGAAAAGGGGTATGACTGAGAATGAAAAATTGCAATTTAAATGTATAATAGAAATTTTGCAATATTTATTCTGAGTTAAACTTTAAATTCGTTTGAATTGAAGAAAGCTATTATTTTAAAGCTTTTTGAAGTCTATTTTGGGAAATATATGTGCCAAAATTATATTTTTCAGAAGGGAGAAAAGTGTGATTTTCCAAGTAATTAAATTCTGTATGCTTTTCTGTTGCTGATAAAAATATTTGTGAAGATTTCAAATTTACAGAAGACAGCCTCTTAATATCATTTGGATTCAAAACATGTCAAAGTATTAAATTAATTTAAATTTTGGTGTAAAGCAATTAGATTTTGGTATTTGTGATAGCGAAAGCTGCAGCTGTGATTAATTTCACTATGCGTGCTAACTGAAGAACCAATATTATTAAAACATTCTAATGGTGTTACACTGTTGGACAGAAGGAAAGCATTTATTCTATGCTATTCTTTCACAATAATTAGAAAATACTTTGGCTGTTGGTTCATTGGAGTAGTTTAAAAAATGAGTGTGTATAGAACTGTTAAATATCATTGTCATGTTTTGGTACAAATCAATTGTAGACCAGAGCTTTATTTTTAAAAAATATGCTCTTTTTAGAGTTCCCTATTGGAATTTAAGATAGTTTCTTTTGATCTGATTTCTTTACATCTGGTTGCTGTTTTTATACCTCCTTACAGAATGATTTATTGCTCAAGTAGGTTTGTTTTCGAGATTCTGTGGTTTTGCTTTGTCCGACCTAAAACCAGGACAGATTTCTAACAAAACATCAACTATTGTCCTACGTATTGATCTAAGTTAACTAAAATGTAATTCGCTGCCTTTTTGGCCTAATCTGTTGTGAAATATTTGCTTTTCATTTGCAGTAATTGAGTTCCTACGTATCTTCAGCTTGCTTCGTAAATAAATGTCTTAAAAAAAACATTTGTGCATCGGTCTATACGCTGAGAGAAAAACATTCTTTATTACCAACTTACATTTGTTCTTTGTATCCATTGTGTTAATGTTTTCATGCTACCCTGTTGGACTTATGTGAATTCTAATATGGGCTAAATATTGAATACTGAATTAGGATAATTGGAAATCTTTTGCCTTCATGTGTGTTTTATTATGATTTAAAATCAAAATACATCATTAGGATTATGCAGAACATGTCCTCTAGGATTGTAAAACAACACTGAATTACCTGCATATGACATTGATATAATCTGGTATACTGCTAGCAAATTCTATCGTCTTTATCAAGCCGTTATAATAGCACAAACTGTTAAAGTTGCAGTTCATTATTATGAAACAAACTATACAAGAGTGTTCTATTTTCTCATGCTTTGATGGCAAGGTTACCACAAAATGTCTGTCCATTAATTGCCACTTTGAGGCATTATGGTGTCATCTTCTTAAACTACTGCAGGCGTGTGGTTATGATACCCCCTATGCTGTTGGGCTTTGAGTTCTGGAACTTGTGAAGATGCCAAAACGGTGATGTATTTGGAATGATTTATGATATAGAGAAGAACTTGCAGGCAATGATGCTTCAAAGTGCTTACTGCCATTTTACTTTGTGTCTCACTGGCATTATCTTGTCTTCCCCAAATGTTATCTCTTCCTCCTGTTTAAGAAAAAAATCTAAATGTATTGTAACAAATGAATTTTGTGAGCCTCAACTAAGAAGCACAAGAACTTCTAAATGGAATGGATTGACTATATCACTTTGATTGCAAACTGAATGTGGTGTTTTATCCAAGAATGCAAATATAAAAGATTGGTGCAACATATGATCACTAAATATTTTATAATAATTTGCCAATTTGCCAATGCTATATATGATCTGGAAATCAAAATTATTCAAATATTTTTGTCCTGAATGAAATAACAAGGATCCACTGATGCTCCATACCGAATTACATGAAATTATTTTAGTTCCTTCATAACAGTTGTAGCACACATCAGTGGTGCTGCTAGGATAAGCAAACTATCTAACTATTTGGATTAAGTTACTTGCAAACTTTGCATGGAGTTTTATGGATCATATTTGCACTTGTACCATTTGTAAACAACTGGGTTGACAAATTAATGAGAACTAAGATGTTGTAAATTAAACAGTGTGTTCTTTTTAAAAAGGAACTTTCCAGATTTCGCTATTTCATTGTATAAAATAGAGGCTGCTTAAGCATTTTTCTAGAGGTACAGAGCTGGGTGAGAGTACAAAATCTGTTTTGCTAAATCTGTTTCAATCTTCCATTTTTGTACAAAAGGAACTGCAGATGCTGGTTAATGCACAAAAGGACAAACAGTGCTGGAGTAACTCGGCGGTTCAGGCAGCATCTGTGGAGAATATGGGTAGGTGATGTTTCGGATCAAGAAGAAGGCTCGAACCGATACGTCACTTATCTATGTTCTCCGGGGATGCTGCCTGACCCACTATGTTACAGCACTTAGTGTCTTTTTCTATTCTTTGTTGCTATTTCTTCCTCCAATTTTGCTTTATTGTTGTTGAGTTTGCTCACTTAATGATAATTGGCAAGAGTAAGAAAGATTGATTCTTTTTTACTCAAGCCTTATTACTGGCCATTAGTTTTTGTTTTATAATTTTAGAGATATAGCGTGGAAACAGGCCCTTTGGCCCTTTGAGTGCAAACCAGCAATTATCTACACACTAGGGACAATTTACAGAAGCCAATTAATCCAGAAACCAGCACGTCTTTGGAATGTGGGAGGAAACCGGAGTACCCAGAGGAAGCCCACGCGGACACAGGGAGAACGTACAAACACCGTACAGACAGCAACAGTAATCAGGATCGAATCCGGGACTCTGGCACTGCAAGGCAGAAACTCTACCGTTGTGGCACCATTTTAATTATTTTTTTTAAACGTTAGATTTGCAGCGTTCATCAGATTCTGAGTACAAACTGATCTACATTGATCAATAACCAGTTACAACCTACAAGCTTTAAATGAATGAATAAGATTCCTTCCAAAAAAAATGGTTATTACATGGTAGAAAAGCGAGTTTAAAAAGATTATCCTCGGGAGAAGCCAACTAATTCCTGGAGGTACACAAAATTGCTGGAGAAACTCAGCGGGTGCAGCAGCATCTATGGAGCGAAGGAAATAGGCGACGTTTCGGGCCGAAACCATTCTTCAGACTGGACCCTAATTCCTGGAGCTCTTGTTAATGAAGATTGATGCAATTTAATCAAATAGATGAAGTACTTTTGAAGTACCTCCATCTTCAGAATATAACTAATTGCTAAATGTATGCATCCTTAAAATGCTTAATAATTTATGGGAGCAGATGTTTTTCAATGAATTGATATATTTAGTTACTATACAGCATAATGAACGTACAATATGACCTGAACGAGATCATTGCATTGTTTTCTGCAATACAGAATCGGTTTTATTGCTGGTATGAGATTTTACTGGCAAGCCAATTGTGTGGTTTCAGTATCTCTGAATATTACAGAGTTCCAGTTCATTTGCACTGTCGTCAAGAATGAAATTTAAGTGAACTTTGAAATTATGGTCTTTATTAGAGATGGCCAATGTGAGGCTTGAAAAATGGATATGGCTCGTTTATGGTTCAAGTGTGCCTCTAACAAGTTGATGGCAAACGCATTCTTTGGTACTCTTAATAATATCATACAAATTGTGGCAGGACAATGATATTCTGCACATATTGGTTCTGGCAAAAGTGCCTTGGGAAGGAGGGATGTTGGGGATATTGATGTCCAATACATATTGGTTTCTAACCACTAAACTGGCCATAAGGTATGGACTGGGCTGAGGTTTCAGAAGGCCACGGTCAGATTATATTCAGTATTGGTGAAAATTCCTGGTGAGCTTCCGACCTCTCAGCAGAATATATTTGTCAAATATATCACAGCTTCATTGTTCAGATGATTTAACTGTTAATTGGGCTGTTGATTCCATTGGTGACAATGACATAATCTAGACTGCAAGAAAAACTAGTATGAGGAAGGAAACAAAGGTTTAAGGGAATAGGGGAGGATAATTTTCATGTTCATTGTTGATGTCTTCCTGGTATACATGATAATAAATTAATAATTGTACTTTGTCCAACATGACTCACTAAGAAGAATACATTTGAAATGCGCAAAGTCAACCAAAAGTTTTCGTTTTCATAACCTTCGAGATCGGAATTAAAGAAAGGCAAGGTATTAAAATTATGTTTGAACAGCCAACAGACATTCATTTCTGCTATCGGCAAGGAAGCTGACAGAACACCTGAAGGTAGTTTTCTTTTTTGAATGAATGAATGAATAAGTTTATTGGCCAAGTATTCACATACAAGGAATTTGCCTTGGTGCTCCGCCCACAAGTGACAGTTAGGAATGACACATAAAACACTAAACATTAATAATAAAACATTATCGAATAAACATGTGAATTAAATAAAATACCAGAGCAAAAGGAGGCTACAGATTTTTGGTTATTGAGTAAAGCTACTAATCGTGGGGGAAAAAACTTTGTCTGGCTGTGCTTGGCAGCTTTGACCGTCCAGAGTCGCCTTCCAGAGGGAAGTGATTCAAAGAGTTTGTGGCCAGGGTGAAGGGGTCAGAGATGATCTTACCCGCTTGCTTCCTGGCCCTTGTAGTGTACAGTTTGTCAATGGAGGGAAGGTTGCAGCCAATAACCTTCTCAGCTGCTCGGACGATTCGCCGCAGCCTCCGAATGTCGTGCTTGGTAGCTGAACCAAACCAGACCATGATGGAGAAGGTGAGGACAGACTCTACGTTGGCCGAATAGAATTGGACCATTGCCTGTGGCAGATTGTGCTTCCTCAGCTGCCGCAGGAAGTACATCCTCTTTTGTGCCTTTTTGACTGGAGTCGATGGTGGCCGCCCATTTAAAATCATTGGAGATGATGGTTCCCAAGAACTTAAAAGACTCCACAGATATGACTGGCGTTGTTGATGGTGAGGGGAGGGGAGCTCTCCTAAAGTCTACAATCAATTCCACTGTCTTAAGAGCATCGAGATCCAGGTTGTTGCAATGGCACCAGGACGCCAGCTGTGTCACTTCCTGTCTAGGCAGATTCGAGAAGTATCATTCATCCTGAATTTCCAAACTCTGAGAATGCAGGAGGATGTAGCAGAGTAGCTACAATTTTAGATGTAAATAACACAGCACTAAACTCCATTAACTAATTAAACAAATTCCACTTTCCAAAAGACTTATGACTGGGGCAGAGACTCAAGGCTGTAATTTGTGCAACACTAGGTGTTCAGTGATTTTCTATAATTTTAGGTTAGAATGTCAGCAATTTAAAAAGGGTAGGATCAAAAATTGTGTGCGACTTGCAGCTTTTGAATTTGAATATTATCATACGTCTCTCCAAAGGCTGGCCTGCAGGTTTGCCATTCCTCGTCATTGCTACAGTGTCTGTCACATCCCACTATCTAAATTCACACGAATTGTAGCCACATGGTACCAAAGAGCTGCAGATATTTGAAGAGCTTTTAACACCATGAGAAAAACGAGGCACAGTACCGGAATGTGTGGACCCACGGTTTCCTGATGCTGAAGGACTTGCTGGAGGAGGTGGGGAGGAAGCGAAGCCCTACGTCTATACACTCAGAAGGCAGTAGGAAGTGATAGCAGTGGTGGACAATCCCATTAATCAAGTTCAGCTTCCCAGGAGGTTGAAGCTATTTGCCACAAGGAATTCAAAAGTGATGAATGATCAAGGTAAGTGAATGCACCCTTAAAAATGCAGCCAGATTATCAAGCTGCTCAATGTTTCACATCATTCACTTATTAATAATTTTAACCTAATTATTTCTATATTACATTCTTATTCTCGACCTCACCCCACCCCCCACATATTGCACTGCTGTGTCAGGTACTCTACAGTTTGAATGCACTCCCTGCTATTCACCTATGAATGCCACGTCATTCAAATACATGTGAAAGATGCACATCTGAAATGTGCACAGATCTGATTCCCCTATCTATGGAAGGTGATACTCCTCGTGTATCAGTTGGTATTGTCATTTCATTGGATTTAGAGCAAGATCAACACCAATGATTTGCAGAAGATTAGTCATGCAGTACAAGTAACACTGAGCCAAGAGAAGAAGTAAATGTTCTCTATTTGGAGAGGTTGTCTACGGTTCGGTAAGAGATGTCAAATGAAGACTTCAGTGGAGCAGCCCAAGTACACCCAACCCGAAACGGTTGGGTGTACTTAACGAAGGTCTTGGTCATAGATTGATACAGTGTGGAAACAGGCCCTTCGGCCCAACTCGCCCGGCCATCAATGGTGAATTAATAAATCTCCCAGAAAGCCCGCCTCTGATTACCTTTGAGTAAGAAGGAAACCAACATCAACGTTGAAGAGCTTGCCATTATTTTTTACTGTGGAAGTTGTGAATAAGTGCATTAGCACCAGAGGTTCAAATCATCAGGAATCATCTGATAGGTAATGTCTCAGCTTGAAGGGGGAAGATGCCCAATGTCCAGGTGCTTCCATTGCTTCGGGTCAGTTTATCAAAACTGGGTACTACGTACACCAAAGCTTACTGGATATCACAGCAGTCGAATATGTTACTAAAATTGCTGGAATACCATTCCAGAAAAACAGTGATGGAGCATCTCTTGCAGTATGACAGCATTTGTGATTCCATCACTGCTTTTACAGCAATTCTTCTCCGGTCAACAGCTAGCCACTCATTGGCTGTTGTACAAGCTGAGAGTGCAATTTGAAGCCTGGTATTCTAACTCCAGAATAACGTCCAACAAGGTCACTGCTGTCCGCCATTGTAAGTCTTTATACTTCCACCAGTCTACTAAAACTAATGGGAAAAAGCACTAGAAATGAGGCAATGCATGGCAAAATATAAAAATAATATGTTTGTATTTAGCATTCTTTAAGACAAGATTTGGAATGTTATGTTTTTAAAGATGATATTTTGAGAAAACACACTGATCAGTAACAAAGAAGGTAAGAATGGGACTTTGATGGAGGGGAGAATTGGGTGATTTATTGGATGAACTAACCACAGGCAGCCCGGGCCAAAAAGGGCTGTCTTTATGACCTATTTTCTGTTCTTCCTCCCCGACCTCTTGCTGTATGTCTTTTGACAAGGATTGAGTCTTCACTGTGCTCAGATTGTACAACATATAACAGACCACTTTATTTTTTACACCTGCTCTATAAGGATGTCCCAGATCTATCCAGCCAGCAGAGTGTTTTGAAGGCAGGAATGATTTGCTCTACTATAATGAGCATTACAACAGAGCATTTATTATCACAGGATGATCACGTGTGGGTTATTCACCTGAATCAAAGGCGATATTATCAGCAGGGATGCCATTTAGCTTATTGTAGTATGGATGCCACAGTGTACTATGGCATAATGGATGCATTGTGGTTGCTGCCAGGACATAAAGTATTAATCTGCTTGAAATACAGTATACATCCACACTACCTTGTCCCTAGATGGAGTGAAATCACTTCTATATGTGGTATATATTGAGTTGAGCTAATATGCTTCAGACATTCACATCCCTGTGTAGTTGCTATCTTGTAAACCACAATGGAATTTATTAAATTAATTTAATTAATTCTCTAAACTATTGGGAGTGTGTCACCTACAGTATCTCTTGTGCAATGATGGTTAATGAACTGCTGCATTTTAATAATATCTTCTATTCTAGATTGGACGGTGTGGATGTGTTAGAAAATAATTACTTCTTTGGTGGTCTTTGCTGTCACTGGCAGAGAGTTTCATGTCTCTGAAACTGCTCTTGTTACTAAGTATGTGTTTCAGTGAGGTCATTCTCAACCCTATATGTCTCGTGCACTGTTCCCGAGCTTCAGGTAGAGTTATTCCCCCTGAACACCGCGGGTGGATATATGACATGCTAAACCGTAGACGTTACTGCAAAGAACAGCATTTAATGATCATCTTTAACATTCACATCTGCATTACTGGAAACAAAATCTTAATTTACTTACAGGATCAATAAAACTACAGTGGGAATATTGTGATCAGGTGTGATTTTCCCTGCTAAACCTGCAAAGATTTCCCAGATTGATTCTTGAAATGGCAGGTTTATCACATGAGACAGTACACAGACCAAGCCTATACTTTCCTGAGTAGAAAAATGAGGGCAAATTTTAGCCGCTGTGTACATTTAAGAAAAAACCTGATTTTCTTAGGTGTTAAGGGAATCAAGCGATACGAGGTTAGTGCAAGAACATGACATTAAGATTAAAGCTCTGCCATGATGTTGACGTGTGAAAGAGCAGGCACGGTGACCAAATCATAGAATGGGGACGATACAAAAGAGGTGACTCGTGCTCCATGGGTTCTCCTAATAGAACAACTTTCTAATTCTATCCACCATGCATTTTTCCATTGCCTTACAAAATTTTCTCCATCATATATTTATTCAATTTTTTCTTGGCCACAATGTAACCTGCTTCCACTGTTAGTGCACACAACGCATTTCAGATTCCAACACAATTCTCATCATGACATTTTTATTACGTTTTTTTTATACCTGCGATCTCTCGTCTTCAAACTACTCACCAAAGGGAGCAACCCTCCAAATTCATCTATCCTGGCCTATCAGCATATTTTCTATCAAACCTCCCCACTGCCTTCTCTTTTACAGAAGTAGTTTCAGCCTCCGTTAACTATCCTTATTATCGTCCTGCATCCTAGGAACACTCATAGATCTTCTGTAATGCCTTCATATTCTGCCAGAATTGAACGTAATACTCCAACTGAGGCCAGATTGATATTTTTAAAGGGTTGGAATAACATGCCTGCTCTGTATTCTCTGCATCCATTGTTAAATGTCTAGAAATGTGCCCACTTAATTAACTGTTCTCTCAACCTGCCCTGCTACTTCCAAAGGTTTGTGCACTCATTAGGTCATTCTGCTCTGCCTATTTTTCAGAACAATATCCTTTATTCCATATTGCCCCACCTCTTTATCCCTACAGAATGCATTGCCTCTCATATCACCACAATATTCTACTCTTAAGGAGGGGTGTTGCAGGAGGAGATAACTGAATTCATGTTGGACATTTAGAATGTACATTTCCACATCTGTAGAATCCCATATAAAAATCATTTATCATCTTGAAAGTGATATGGGCACAAAACAAGATTTAATTGTATATTGGTCTGATTCAAAATACAGTTATGTGTTCAGTGTAATTAGCTAAAAAGAAACAATGGTAAATGTACCTGCAGCCCTAATAGTTTGTGACATAATGTGATGTCACTAATTATTTCTACCCTGCATACTTAGGACTCCACGACCTGATTACATGATGAGTGATTGTCTGACTGCACATGTAATAAGTAGCTTTTGATTAGTAATAGAGACTTTCTGTCTGTTTTTCCTCATTGAAATTGCATCGTCTTCAAAAGAAAATCTCCAAGCCACTAGCAACAAGTTAAAAGTGCAAAGGAGAGTTTCTAATTGCAACTCGATAGTCATTTGCCAGATCTAGCTCGGCCCTCAATGATTTTTTGCAGCTACTTTAAAAATTCCAAAGATTGCCTCCGAGCAAGTAAGAACAGAATATATTCATGCCACAAAATGCAGGGTTTACATTGACACTTGTAATCTGATTAATGTCAACAACATTCCTTGCTTTGTATGGTTCAGTTCAGTTGGTCCCATGATAAACTAAACAAGCTCTGAAGAGAGGAAGTGTTTATTTTGAAACCAGTACATATCAAAATATAAGGTTCAAACATCAATAATGTTTAACAAAGATTCGTAATCTCAGGAGATTTGTAATCTGCTGGTGCTAGATCTGCGGTGTTTAGGACTGGTTATCCAGTGCCATACAAGAAGTCCACGTACGATCTCCAGAGGGCCACCAAGAGCACGAAGAGATGCTAAACTGGAGTCGCAGACAGACCTTCAACATCTGTGGCAGGGTTTGCAAGCTGTCACCTCCAACAAATTGAAACCATAGCATTAGTGGCAATGCACATCTTCCAGATGAGCTCATGCCTTGAAAGGGAAAATAGTAACAGGAACACAACCCCCAGAACCCCTGCCGAGCTTGTGAACTCAGTTTCTGAGTTGATGACAGAGCATCCTACAGGAGAGTGAAACCAGGTAAAGCTTCCAGCCCAGATGACTACTGCCCCAGCGCATTAATATAACCACAAAGAAGGTTTAAAGAGGTTCAGCATGTCACCAAATACTCTAATAAACCACTGCAGAAAGTATCCTGACTGTTTGAATAATGGCTTGGCACACAAACTCCAATGCACAGGAATCCAAGAGACTGCAGAGAGTTGTGGGCTCAGCCCAGTTCATCACGAGCACAGCCACCAAAAGCATCAACGTGAAACCCTGCTTCAAGAAGGCATCATTTATCATCAACGATCCCAACCATCCTCCGTTCTCGTTACCATCGGGCAGAAGATACAGAAGCCTGAGGTCCCATACCACCAGATTAAGGAACAGGTACATTCCTACAACTATCGGGTTCTTGAGCCAACCTAATCCTATCTTGGCAATGGAACACAGTGGACCACCTCTTGCACCACCCTGGATTAGTTTTTTGTTTGTGTATTTTTGCACAAATATCTTGTTTTTTCAACATTCTTTTTTTTAATTTGCCTTGTATAATTTATGTTTTTGTGTGTTGTCTCAGTTTTTGGTCTTATGATGCTGCTGCAAGCAGGTTTTTCAATATACCTGTACCTTATTGTACTTGTGCATATGACGATAAACTCAATTTGACTTGAAAATAATATGTGGGCATGTGATATGGACAATTGGCTATTGCCAGCTTCACATGTCTCTTGCAGCTATGACATTCTCTGAAAGTACGGTGATAATAACTGCTCAAGTAATACCTTAAAGATAATGTCCTGGTTGCAGACCACATGGCTAGTCCTTTATTCATGTAGATAAAACACATTAAGTGGTGAACTAGAAATTTTGAAATTCATGAATGCTGTAAATGATAAATGCAATACATCAAGTGGTATTTGAATTTTTTTTGGAGCTAGGGAAAAAATGTGATTGAAATAAATTGGGAAACAGCCCTCGAGTTTTGATCACCATGATTACGCCTAAAAAATATTGTGCTTTGCAAAAAATTGTTATAGATTTTAAAGATGCCTATTATTTCCAGATTACTAACTGTTGTCAACGTGTACACTCTTGCCATTCACTCGGCTTTCTTTTTTTTTCTTTTTTTAAATCAAGCCAATGCCACTCTTTATTGCTCTTCATTAGAATGTTGGCCTCGGAATTGGATTCTGAAGCACTGTTTCAATCTTTGTTACTATATATTACAAGTGATCAAACTAATTGTAAATGTATTCGCGAGAGAGAGATATAGATATAACTCTTAGGGCTAATGGAATCAAGTGATATGGGGTGAAAGTAGGAACGGGGTACTGATTTTGGATGATCAGCCATGATCATATTGAATGGCGTTGCTGGTTCGAAGGGCCAAATGGCCAACTCCTGCACCTATTTTTTATGTTAAATTGCTATTAAACCATGTCTCCCACCAAGTGTTAAATTGAGTCTCAAATCACACGCCAGACGATTCATGTTCAGATTTGTTTATTGTCATATAGACCAGAGTGCCATGAAATTTCTTGTTGGCTTGAAGCTCATAGAGTGAAAAGTATACAGTTATAGTCCGTACAACAATAAATATAACAAAGAATGCAACAAGCAGACTACTGCAGAGATTGTAGTGTATGCTGAAGTATACAATGAATAAAATACCAAAATGCAATTACTGAATGATGTGGAGTTAAGAGTAAGAGTACCTGGGAGCACCTCCAGGAATGGGGTCTGAAAGAGGTGATTGGTTCAGGAGTCTGATCGCTGTGGGGAAGAAGCTGTTCTTAAGATGGAGGTCTGGGCTTTCAATCTCCCATATCTTCTCCCAGAAGGCAGTGGAGGGAATTCGAAAAGGGTGATATGCATGACCATACTTGCGGTCTTCCTGATGCAACGTACCATGAAGATAGATTTGATGGATGTGATGAGCCTGTGATGAACTGGATAGTGTTCACCACTCTGCAGGTTCAGAGACCACTTGCCATGCCAGACTGAGATGTATCCCGTCAGAATACTGTGTACAGCACATCTGTAGAAGTTTTAGAGAGAATCCTCGTGGACTTGCAGAATCTTCTCGGAAACCCAAGAAAACAAATCTGCTAATGGATTTTGTTGATCACCACATCAGTGTGAAGAGTCCATGTTAGGTCGCTGGTGATGTGGATGCCCAGGAACTTGAAACTGTCAACCATGCCTGCAGCAGCTTTGTGGTTGAGGGCAAATTTATATTCACCTCTCCGCTTTCTTGGGTCAACGGCACACTCTTTCATCTTGCCTACATTAAGGACAAGACATCATGATGCCAGGTACTCGTTCCTGTACTCAATCTCATCATTGTTATTGATCCTACCAACAATGGATGTATCATCAGTGAACCTAAAGATTGAGTTGGTGCTCTATTTGGCCATTCAGTCATGAGTGTTCACGGAGTAGAGCAGGAACCTTGACCACCCTGAAGAGCACCAGTGTTGAGGGTCAGGGTGGAGGAAATAGGAATTGAGTCGGCCTTGACTGGCAAAGAGTGCAAGTGCTCAGTGCAATAGTTTAAGTTTGGTCTCGCCGATGTAAAGGAGGCCACATTGAAAACACCAAATGCAGCAGATGAGGTTTGAAGAGATGCATATGAACCTCTGTCTCACCTGGAAGAGCTGCTGGGTTCTCTGGTTCGAAGTGGAAGATGAGGTGTAGGAACAGATGCTACTTCTGTAGTTGCAGGGGAAAGTACCCGGTGAGAAGGTTATTTGATTTCCTGTTTGTGAATCATTCTAGCTCCCTATCTCATACCAAGCTTTAGGGCCTGTCCCACATTCACAACCTCTGCCGAGTTTGCCCTTGACTCATACTCGCAGTATGGTCGTAGGTAGATCGTGATGCTAGTCGTAGGTACTCGTATCAAGTAGGTTGGGGCGTTTTTCTAGCCTGATGAAAAATGTCCACAAGTAAACAAGGTCGTGAATTAGGTGGTGAAAGTGGGACAGGCCCTTTTCTGTCCTGTGCCTCCTCCATTTCCAGAGTGAGGCCACACATAAACTGGAGGAACAGCACCTCATATTACACTTGGGTAGCTTACAGCCCAACTTTATGAATATTGAATTCTCCAATTCCAAGTGGGTGGGAATTAAATGTGACATCTCCAAGTTTGTGGATGGCACAAAGCTGGGTGGCAGTGTGAGCTGCAATGAAGTTGCTATGAGGCTGCAGGGTGATTTGGATAGGTTTGGTGAGTGGGCAGATGTATGGCAGATGCAGTATATGGATAAATGTGAGGTTATCCACTTTGGAAGCAAGAACAGGAAGGACGATTATTATCTGAATGGTGTCAGATTAGAAAAAGGGGAGATGCAACGAGACCTGGTGTGCTTGTACATCAGTCACTGAAAGTAAGCATGCTGGTACAGCAGGCATGTTGGCCTTCATTGCAAAAGGGTTTGAGTTTAAGAGCAAGGAAGATCAAATCTACTTAACCTTATCCACTGCCTCGAGGATATAAAGTGTTGGATGGCCCAGAACTTCCTCCAACTAAACGAGAGTAAGTCTGAGGTCATCCTTCTCGACCTCTCTGACTCAATCAAAACGATAGCAGGCAGCCTTGGAAGCCTTACCCCATTACTCAAACCTCACGTCAAAAACCTTGGCATGATATTTGACTCAGCATTGAAATTTAACAAACAAGCCAATGCCGTGGTAAAAGCCAGCTTCTTCCAGCTTCGGATGATAGCTAAAATAAAACAATTCCTCCAGTTTGATGACCTCAAAAAGTTCATCCACACATTTATCTCCTCCCACCTCGATTAGTCTGATGAAGGGTTTCGGCCCGAAACAACGCCTATTTCCTTCGCTCCATAGATGCTGCTGCACCCGCTGAGTTTCTCCAGCATTTTTGTGTACCTTCGATTACTGCAACTCCATTTACACTGGCATCAGCCAATCTTCCCTGTCCCGCATGCAACTGGTCCAAAACGCCGCAGCGAAATTCCTGATGGGCACCCGAAAAAGGGAGCACATCACCCCGATTCTGGACTCTCTCTACTGGCTCCCTGTGCAGTTCCGAATAAATTTCAAGATCCTTCTTTATGTTTCCAACGCCCTTAATGGGCTTGCCCCCACCTACATCAAAAGTCTGCTTACCCACCACACCACCTCCCGGTCCCTCAGATCAGCCGACTTGGGGTTACTGAACATCCCGCGGTCTAGGCATAAGCTCAGGGGGCGACCGCGCCTTTGCGGTTGCAGCTCCTAGACTGTGGAACAGCATCCCTCTTCCCATCAGAACTGCCCCCTCCATCGACTCTTTTAAGTCGAGACTTAAAACTCATCTTTACTCTCAAGCCTCTCTTGACGTCCTCTGAGGGAGGGCTATATGTATGTATTTATGTATGTACTTAATCTATGAACCACTGTTGTATAACGTTAGTATGCAATGTAAAGCACTTTGGTCAACGAGAGTTTTTTAAATGTGCTAAAGAAATAAAAGTGACTTGACTTGACTTCTACTCAGATTCAGATTCAGATTCAATTTTCATTGTCATTGTCATTGTCAGTGTACAGTACAGAGACAACGAAATGCAGTACTGCTGTTGTACAGGGCCCTGGTGAGACTGCACCTGGAGTATTGTGTGCAATTTTGGTCTCCGAATTTGAGGAACATTATTGCTATTTAGGACGTGCAGTGTAGGTTCACCAGGTTAATTCCCGGGATGTCGTGGACTGACATATGATGAAAGGATGGGTCGACTGGGCTTGTATTCACTGGAATTTAGAAGGGTGAGAGGGGATCTTACAGAAGAATATAAAATTCTTAAAGGATTGGACAGGCTTGATGCAGAAAAAATGTTCCCGATGTTGCGGGAGTTCAGAACCAGGGGTCACAGCTTAATAATAAGGGACTTGGATGATAGATGATCAGCCATGAACCTCTAAAGGGCCGAATGGCTTACCCCTGCACCTATTTTTCTATGTTTCTATCCCCTCCACCCCAGCCCAGTGTGCACCCATTCCTCCCACCCTTCCCCCAGTCACCCTATTTCTTTCCGTTCCCTACTGCACTCAGCTCCTTTCCCGAGTTCTCCATTTCCCTTTTATCTCCCCTCTTTCCACCCATTTTCTTCTTTCTAGCATTACATTTCACTCCTCTTCATTCCTTATTTCACACCAATTTGTCTCCTTTCACCAGCCATCTGCCAGTAATCTCCCCCCCCCCCCCCCTCGGGACCCTCATTCAAATCCCAAAACAAACTCAAAATGTAAGCAAAACATTTGTTGTTGCTATTAGATTATTGTGTCCAAATTTGGGCACTCATGTTCAGAAACAATGTCAAGGCCATCAAAGGGAACATAAAAGGACGACAATAACATTTATGACGTTAGAAGAAGTTGGAGAAGGCAATACTTTTATTACCAGAAGGTTAACTAGTCTTAAACAATTATTAAATGTCAAGCATTGGGAAATTATGAAATCTAATCTCCACTGAATATTTAAGAATATTACCAAAGAGTAAAGGGACGTTCATTGGAGAAAGTTTCCAATGTGCAGGGATATAGCAAGAACCAAAAATCGAGTCTGAAAATCTGATTAGCTTTTCTAAAGAAATGGATAAATGTTCACAAATACACAGGACACAGATGTTAAAAGTCCAAAGTGCCAAATATCAGCTTATTCCCGATGGTGATGGGAGCCTTCTGCAATCACCTATGCTCCTCTGATGTTGAGAAAGGCTAGGCAGACACATCATTGGGTTTATCAAGTGGGCACCTATTTTAATCGACATTTCGCTGATTGAACCCACGACGTCTCCAGTCGGCTCAGCGGTGCATTCTGGCGTCCCAGAACCACCCCCCTCTGCATCTGTCTAGTCGGTTATTTGGGAGACCAAATGGGGTCTTTCCTCTTCAGCCAGAACCACTGGCTACTCCGCTCTGCCACCCGTGATGTTTCTTTGATGGTCTGGCGTAGGGCTTGTCCGCTGATCCCCAGGTCCTTCATCAGTCTTAAGGGAGATGTTGCCACGAATCCTCGACATCCAACTTCTACCGGGCAGATCTTAGCTCTCCAGCCCTGCTGTTCTGCCTCCGCTGCAAGCTCTGTATATCGCAGTTTCTTTCTTTCGAAGGCTTCCTGCACAGCATCCTCCCAAGGGACTGTGAGCTCCACAAAATACACCATGCACTGAGAGTTCGACCAGAGCACAAGATCAGGCCTCAAGTTGGTGATGGCTATCTCTGATGGAACTGTAAGCCATTGGTCCACATCCATCAGCATCTGCCAATCCTCCAGCTGTCCAAACCTGGTCCTTGGTGGAATTGCCTTTGTTCCCGTCCCCCCCCCCCCCGAACAAAGGCAATTGCCTTAACTGGGTTGGTTGTTCTGGGCGGCAGGGCATTGTTGGTTGTTCTCCTGCTTTCCAGAGTCACTGTCCGGCATTTGAGCACTTGATTATGTCTCCAGGTGTACCGTCCGTGGGAGAGGCTTACTTTACACCCAGTGAGGATGCGCCTAAATGTGGCTGGTGTTGAACACGGGGGCATGATGGATCTTCGCCCAGCCATTGGTTGAGATTTTTTGTGCTAGGAAGGACATCATAGGTTGCCCGAATTAGGAAACTTATCCTGCTCACCTCCATCTCCCACATGTCCTTCCAGCTGATCTTCCTCTTTTCCACACTCTCCCATCTCATCCACTGGCCCTCTTTAGCTTGGGACACAACCTTGGCACACCTACTCAACTCCTCCTGTCGGCAGACTTCGGCCGCGACCAACTTCCGGCGCTCCAGTGATGATGCCTTGTTCCAGCAAGGTCGCTTTCCGCCAAGCCCCAAGCTACTTCTTCCATGTTGGATTTGCCCTACCATGTCGCCTTGGTGGAGAGCAGATTTTGCCTGCTGTGTCGCATTCTTAGCCGTCCACTTCTTTCCTGTTGCCAGGGTTGGAGCAGCAGCTCAGATGACAGTGTCCCTTGATTCTACCAGGGTCATCTATAGTCTGACTTTAGTGCACTTGTACTCCTCTGTGAGACTAGAGAGAGGCAGCTGGAGTACCCCCTGACCGTACAGGCCTGCACTGCTCAGGCACCGAGGAACCGAGGAACACCTAACCACTTTCTCACGAAAGAGCTGATTGTTCTTGCTATCTTCTCGACTCTTGTGAGGGTGCTGTCATACATGGTTAGTGGCCACATAAGGCGAGGTAGTAAACCAAACTGCAGGCACCAGATTTTCAGCTTTCCAGGCAGCATGGATCGGTCGATGTTCGTCAGACCTTTGATGACTTGCCTAAACTCGTTAGCCTGATCAGTGTCCGTCAGTTTAGAGTTATACCATGTTCTCTTGAAGCTTCCCTAAAAGGGGCCTGGTGCAAGGTGCTGTTGTTGTTATGATTGTCATGTCATCCATGTAGGTCCTGATGGGTGGTAGATGGACTCCAGACTTCAGCCGCTCGCCACCTACTACCCACTATATAAACAGAAAATGTGAGAAGAACGAAGCATGTCCCATGTTGTAAAATTATTTGCTTTTCTCGTGTGTTTCTCGTTAGTTAACCTCAGTTTTACAGAAAGGTATCTTGTGAGGCCTACTGGCATCCTGTGGAAAAAGAAACCGAATGCTCCTGATTTGTGTGAAAAATGACCCTAAAAGACCCACCAATCCATCCAGTCCATTGTGTATATAATGAGGTTATCTTGAATATCACAATAAATATTCTTCACTCAGAACAAATGTAAAATCTTTGTGAAGAAGCAGATGTAAACCCAAACCAGCTTGAGGGGAATAAAAATATCCCTTCCTGGCACACGGACAATTAAATTAGTTCAGAAAACAGATTTAGGTTGGACATGCATCTCCTGTAGTAAGTGATCCCTGGAAATACTTCCTGCTCCATTAATTAGTCCTACTGATGATTCATGGTAGTAGTGAAAATGTGTTTTTTTTAATATTGCGCTATTTTGGATGAACCTGGAACGGCAGCAAAAGGGAGATACCAATAGAGAAATATTTATTTTAAAATCACGCAAAATTTTGTCCTCTAATTAATAAATTGTTTCAAGAAAAATGTATAAATTGTCACAGCATTTAACAATTTGTCTTTTTAGATGATGCAGAGTTAACGGATGGACATCATATGATTACAAAGAGATGGAAAATGAATACAGAGGTAGGTGATCCCAGAACAAGATGCTGAAAGTGAAGGAAATTTAAAACGGGGCTTTACTTTCCTTTACTCTTGAAATGGTGTCATTTTCTGTCACCAGATAAAAGTAGGGAAGTGGTTAAGTGCACATTATCTGAAGAAAATATTCCAATGCACGCAACAATCAAAGCTGGCACGTAACTGTGTTAAATGTATTAATGAGTTAACACCAAAATAAATTAATCATTTGAAACACTTCTGTTTGTAAGAAACAAATTATTTCTGAACGCCTACAGAGTTTTGGGCTACAAATGGAAGAGAGATTGTTAATCGAGTACCCAGCCAGTCCTGAATTCCCAATGTAACAGCAAGATAAGTCCAGGGAAACCAGGTAACAAGTTCCCACCATCCTCCTGTGCCCATCTCTCTATTTAGATGTCCAACAGTCTCAGTTGTTTTATGAGCAGTCTATTTTGTTCCATTCTGCAAAATGTAATATGAACGTGAGTCTGAACAAGGGTCCCGATCCGAAACATCACCTATCCATGTCCTCCCGAGATGCTGCCTGACCATGCTGAGTTACTCCAGCACTTTAGGTTCAGTGCAACATGGAATGGGTGGCCGCAAGAAAACATAATAAGGTGAATCATGCAAGCCTGTTGTTGCAGGACATGCTAAATACCAAGAAGGCGTTTGATGGCGAAATGCATTAAAACACCAAATATCCATGGAAGGGAATGAAGTAATACGAGATATCAATCCCTCCTCCCTGCTCATCCGCTATCCCGAGATCCTGCTCATGGATACAACAATGTTGGTTGTTCACATTCAGGATGATTATTGACTGCGTAAATAAGAGTGAATAATCAATCCTTTTGCTCTAGTCGAGGGAATGATATAAAAGTCACAGAAATGCAGAATAATAGGGATTTTATTGGCATTGTGACAGTGAAAATTAATTACTTGATACACTTTGATGTTGGTGCCCAATAAGCACCCTTCTTAATCAAGACCCAACCTGCAACATTCATGAATCTCAACAGTCCTTTATTGTCCTTGTTACAGACAATACGTTGGAGAGAATAGAAACATGCAAACATTGATTGAGTAATTTTTTTCTCTGTGGCTAACTAAATACATATGCTTTCTTTATAAACCTGCAATCATTTGTGAATTAGCACACCCAGATGTATTCATGAGCCAATGTTGCCAGTCTGCAGAAGAACAAAATATTGTGCCCAAAGCTGGACGTTCATTCCTTATTCCTGCCTTCCTTTCCAAGTGATCCATTGTTTTCTGTAACATATGAAAACATGGGCTACTGACTTATGTATATTTTTATTTCTGAAATATCACCTGGGTATAAATATTCTAAATTCAGATTCATTTTTCACGTGTTAAATTTAGATTTAAGAAAATATACTTTGGAAAATTAACTGTAATTGGAATTGATTCTTTGTTCTGCAATGTGAAATAAAAAACTTTCTGGAAAATGCATTTTTTTGTGTCTCTTCTGCTGTTATATTTTATGATATCTCAATAATCGAAGAATACCATTCAAAGTAAGTGACAGCAGTCATTAGCACCCACGGACTCTGTGCTAGATTTACAGGTAATAATCTTGTGAAATTAGGCATGTTTCGGAGTCCACGTGGGTTACCCACAGGAAAGAAATAAAGATAGGTAGTTTTCAATATTGTCCGTGTTCTGTAAAATTCTTACAGGAGTGCACTGCCACCTTGAGGACATGGGAGTATTTCAGAAAAATGGAAGTGATTCCAGTTTTATTGCCTTTATTGTTATAACACATGGCTGTGGAACGTACGTAAATTGGTAGGAAAATGGCACTCATCATTTTAAATTATGCGACCACTAGAAGTGCTGAGGCTGATGCTTTCAAAAAATCTGAAGAGGGGTCTCGACCCGAAACATCTCCCATTCCTTCTCTCCAGAGATGTTGCCTGACATGCTGAGTTACTCCAGCATTTTGTGTCTGCCTTTCAAAAAATAAACTCCTTTTAAAATTCTCTTGAGAGCAGCTTTTCAGAGAACTCCGTGAGTGGTACTGGAGCCCTTTATTAAAGATGTTAGAGCAGCACATTGGGAAAGCAGTGACGGGATTGGTCAAAGCCAGCATAGATTTATGAAGGAGAAATCGTGCTTGACTAATCTTTTGGAATTTTTTGTAACAAGTAGAATGGATAAGGGAGAGCCAGTGGATGTGGTGTATCTGGATTTTCAAAACGCCCTTGACAAAGTCCCACACAAGAGGTTAGTGTGCAAAATTAGAGCACATGGTATTGGGGGTAGGGTATTGACACAGGGCCGGCCTTAGGAGGTGCGGGTTTCAAGTCGAATGTTTCAAAACAAAAAAACGGTATTGAGCAACGCGAATTCGTATTTCCGTACGAAATACGGAAAATTTGCGCGGGGCCCCCCATTGGCACGGGGCCCAATTGGGAACAATCGGTCCAATCGGCTTAGGGCCGGCCCTGTCTGGACATGGATAGAGAACTGGTTTTCAGACAGGAAGCAAAGAGTAGGAATTAATGGGTCCTTTTCAGAATGGCAGCCAGTAACTTATGGGGCCCCACAAGGCTCAGTGCTGGGACCTCGTTGTTGACGATATATACTAATGATTTAGACGAGAGAATTAAATGTAACATCTCTAAGTTTGCCGATGATCAGCCGATTCGGAACTCCAGGCCGCTGAGAGTGTTCTTCCGACGCCGGAGCTCCGATCATCCCGGCGAGAGGGCCAGAAACATTGGGCCATCGTTGCGGCGACTGCAGAGGCCTCAATAGGCCTCGACCACGGGTGAACAAGAGGAATGTGACTGAACTTTGTTGCCTTCCCTCACAGTGGGTAACGTTGATTCCTCTGTGGGGGATGTTTATGTTAAATTCTATAGTGTTGTGTTATTTTATTTATGTGGCTGCATGGTAACTCAAATTTCACTGCACCAATTGGTGTATGACAATAAATGTAACTTGAACGACACAAAGCTGGGTGGCAGTGTGAGCTGCGAGGAGGATGCTATGATGCTGCAGGGTGACTTGGATAGGTTAGGTGAGTCGGCAGAAGCATACAGTATAATGTGGATAAATGTGAGGTTATCCACTTTGGTTGCAAGAACAGGAAGGCAGATTATTATCTGAATGGTGTCAGATTAGGAGAAGGGGAGGTGCAAAGAGACCTGGGTGTGTTTGTACATCGGTCACTGAAAGTAAGCATGTAGGTACAGCAGGCAGTGAAGAAAGCTAATGGCATGTTGGCCTTCATTGCGAGAGGATTGGAGTTTAGAAGCAAGGAGGTTCTACTGCAGTTGTACAGGGCCCTGGTGAGACCACACCTGGGGTATTGTGTGCAATTTTGGTCTCCTAATTTGAGGAAGCACATTATTGCTATTTAGGGAGTGCAACGTAAATGACTACCGCCCTGTCGCCCTGACCCCAATAATAATGAAGTGTTTTGAACGCCTGATGAAACCCCACATTACTGCCAGCCTCCCCTCATCGTTAGACCCCCTCCAGTTTGCCTATCGCCCCAACCGTTCTACAGAGGATGCCATCTCTACCACGCTGCACATAGTACTCACGCATCTAGAATACAAAAACACATACGCCAGAATCCTGTACATTGACTTCAGCTCAGCGTTTAACACCATCATCCCACAGAGACTTGTGGAGAAACTAACCCTGCTGGGCCTCAACACCACCCTGTGTCACTGGATCTTGGACTTTCTGACAGAGAGACCGCAGTCAGTCCGTGTTGGCAAGAACACTTCAGGCTCGATCACGCTGAGCACCGGCTCCCCTCAAGGCTGTGTGCTCAGCCCGCTGTTGCTCACACATGACTGTGCTGCCAGATTCAGGGACAATAAGATCATAAAATTCGCGGATGACACAACAGTGGTGGGACTCATCAGCGGAGATGACGAATCAATGTACAGGGAGGAAGTAAAACAACTAGTGGACTGGTGCGGCAAAAATAATCTAGAATTAAATGTCGACAAAACAAAGGAGATGGTTGTCGACTTCAGGAGGGCGCAGCCAAAGCATACACCCCTCAACATCAGTGGCACCACAGTGGAGAGAGTGGAGAGCATAAAGTTCCTCGGTGTGCAAATTACAGGCAGCCTCACCTGGTCCAGGAACACCACTGGGACCGTCAAACGGGCCCATCAGCGACTGCACTTCCTGAGGAAACTAAAACAGGCCTCACTCCCCACCAACATCCTCAGGACTTTCTACAGGGGTACGGTGGAGTCTGTACTCACGTACTGCATAAATACGTGGTACTCCACCTGCAACTGCTCAGACAGGAAGGCTCTGCAGAGGGTAGTGAGGGGAGCAGAGAGGATCATTGGCGTCTCCCTACCCTCGGTACAAGAACTGTTCCAGAGCCGCTGTCTGAAAAAAGCTCAGAGAATTGCTAAGGACAAACTGCACCCCCTCCACATACACCTGGATCTCCTGCCATCAGGCAAGAGATATCGAAGCATCAAAGCCCGGACTACAAGACTGCTAAACAGCTTCCTACCACAGGCTGTGAGGCTGCTAAACAGTCACTCTGTACTCACAGTCACTTGATTCTGCGGCTTGGCACGGACACTTTAATAACTGGCACTGGCCACTTTAATAACTGGCACTGGCCACTCATATCAGCTGCCCCGGACATTTTTATGATTGGTTTATTGTATTTTAACGTTGTGTTTTACCTGCTTTTAACTATTTATACTGTTCCATCAGGGACTGGATTGTTTTTAGTGTTATTATGTGTGAAATGTTTTAAATTTCATGTGCGATGCTCCGCTATTCCCTGGGAAACGTCTTTTCATTTTGCACTGTACAACTGTTGCTTGCAAGATGACAATAAAGGTTGATTGATTGATTGATTGATTGCTGGAGAAACTCAGCGGGTGAGGCAGCATCAATGGAGAGAAGCATTTATGGAGAGAACGAAAAGCAGCATAACAGACCCGAAATGTGGTCTTTTCCTTCTCTCCATAGATGCTGCCTCACCCACTGAGTTTCTCCAGCATTTTTGTCTATCTTCGATTTTTCCAGCATCTGCAAAAAAAGTTCATCAGGTTAATTCCCGGGATGGCGAGACTGGCATATGATGAAAGAATGGGTCGACTGGGCTTATATTCACTGGAATTTAGAAGGATGAGAGGTTATCTTATAGAAACATATACCATTCTTAGAGGATTGAACAGGGTATATGCAGGAAAAATGTTCCTGATTTTGGGGGAGTCCAGAACCAGGGGACACAGTTAAAGAATATGGGGTATGGACTGAGAAGATGAAAACCGTTTTCACCCAGAGAGTTGGGAATGTGGAATTCTCTGATACAGAAGGCAGTGGAGGCCAATTCACTGGATGTTTTCAAGAGAGAGTTAGATTTAGCTCTTAGGGCTAAGGGAATCAAGGGATATGGGGGGGGAAAGCCGGAACGGGGCACTGATTTTGGATGATCAGCCATGATCATATTGAATGGTGGTGCTGGCTCGAAGGGCCAGATGGCCTACTTCTGCAGCTATTTTCTATGTTTCCAGGAGATAGATGACCTGCCCATCTTTACAGGAAAGAGCTGATGGCCTGCAGAGAACTGAAGAGGAGAGGAACAAATAGCTTGCTGCAAGCCCAAAGCAGGTTTATGAATAACAAGGGAATTGTAGAGAGCCACATCATTGGATACTGTAAGAAGCTAATTACATTAGTATATTTTTAATCCAGTGTCTTGGACTAATAAATCAAAGAAAATTAGATAAATGTAGTCTGAGTTGTTGAATCTCTTAAGATCGATTACAAGAAAACTGGAAGTGTTCATGAATCTATTGGATTGTCGTAAAAATACAACTAGATCATTCGTGTAAGGACACCCATCAGTGCTGCATCTGGCCAACATGTTACTCCAGTCCACACTTCTGTGGTTTATTTTTTAACTTCCACACCGAAGACCCGCAACAAGCCACTTGCATCAAAGGTTATCAGGACAACCAGGGCTGGTCAATATCAGGCAATATCATCTAAGGACCACATCACCCTGGTAACACTCGTTTCGCTCCTCCCATCGGGATAAAGGTGGAGTAGCCTGTTTAGATGCCGCCAGCAAGTATTTCATTGTTATATTGTCAGTATCTATGACAATTAAACACTCTTGAAAAGGTACCGTAATCTTTGCTTTTTGGTTTGTACTGGAGCAAATCAAGATCATAACATAAGTTTTAGCAGTAGAATTAGGCCATTCGGCCTATCAAGTCTACTATCACTTATGACCTTATAATATATTCAATCATGGCTGATCTATCTCTCCCTCCTAACCGCATTCTCCTGCTTCCCATAACCTCTGACACCCATACTAATCAAATGGCAATCCTTCCTTGTTTCCCAAAGTTTTCAGATTTAGTCTGTTCCTATTTTGATTTTGAAACATACTTAGCAAAAAATGCAAAAAATATATTTGGATTTGGATCTGATCATGTAATAAAATTGGAATGTGGGAAATATGGTTTATTGTGTCACTGACTATTTGAATTGAAAAATAGAAAATCATTATGAGGTACAGCTAATTTGTCAACTAATTGCCTACCAGTTTTCTTGGATCTATGACATTCTGCAAGAGAAGGCAATGATTCCAGTTTGCAGCAGACCTACTTTGCTACACACTGAGTAATGATATGTTGTTACCAGATTATGCAATTCAAACTGCATTCTATTAATTTTAATTTCAACTTTAACTGAATGAAAGAGAATTAGCATTTTTATGAGCCCTTTGACAAGGATATTTAAAATGTGTTTCACAGGCTATTGACTACTATGAGGTGCAGCCTGTGTTATACCCTTCTTTGCCACAGAAGGCTGTGGAGGCCAAGTCATTTTTAAGGCAGGATAGATAGATTCTTGATTAGTATGGGTGTCAGGGGTTATGAAGAGAAGGCAAGTGAATGTGGTTAGGAGGGAGACATAGATCAGCCATGATTGAATGGTGGAGCAGCCTTGATGTGCCGAATGGCCTAATTCTACTCCTATCACTTATGACCATATATATGGAAAACCAGCAACTGATATACCTGCAGCAAACCATCTAACAGCAGGAACGTATATGAACAGATCTCAAGGATTTTACATAGGTAATCACAGTGGCGCAGTGGTAGAGTTGCTGCCTTACAGCAAAATTCAGCGCCAGAGACCTGGGTTCGATCCCGACTACGGGCACTGTCTGTACGGAGTTTGTACGTTTTCCCAGTGACCTGCGTGGGTTTTCTCCGAGATCTTCAGTTTCATCCCACACTCCAAAGACGTACAGGTTTGCAGGTTAATTGGCTTGTTTAATTGGCTTGATAAATGTAAAAACTGTCCAGTATTAAAAATTGTCCAACTTCCAGTATAGTCCCTAGTGGACTTCGGAAGGTACAAGGTACATTGTGCGTCACAGACAACCAGTTAACTCCCAGCTGTGAAACTTGATTGGTAAGGGTGTCAAAGCTTACAGGGAGAATGCAGGAGAATGGGGTTGAAAGGGAAAGATAGATCGGCCATGATTGAATGGCGGAGCAAACTCAATGGACTGAATGGCCTAATTCTGCTCCTATAACTTATGATCTTATGAAGCTGCAGAGTGTTTGCAATATATGGACTGCACTGAAGCCCACCACAACTGGCATCTGTGAGAAGATTTCTAGTTCCTTTGCAGGATTATTTTGTTGTGCATGATAAGGAGATAAAGAAGCTATTAACCACAGCAATTGTGGACTGAAAGCACCTTCTCTGTAGCTGAGGCTCTATAAGGCGTCGGTCAGGCCACAATTGGAGCACTGAGAGCAAATTTGGGCCACATATCTGAGGAAGGATGTGCTGGAGAAGGTCCAGAGGAGGTTTACAAGAATGATTCCAGGGTTGAGTGGGTTAGCATATAATAAGCAGTTGACAGCACTGGGCCTGAGTTTAGAAGGTTGAGTTGGTACTTCATTGAAACTGAAAGAATAATGAAAGACATAAATAGAGTGGATGTGGAAAGGATGTTTACACTGGTGGGAGAGTCTAGGACCAAAGGTCATAGTGGGTGCTCTTTTAGAAAGGTGAGGAGGGTAGTTAATCTGTGGAACTCATTGCTACAGAGGCTGTGGAGACCAATGGATATTTTTAAGGCAGAGATAGACAAATTCTTTATTTGAACAGGTGTCAAGGGTTATGGGGAAAAGGCAGGAAAATTGGATTAGGAGGCAGAGATCAGCCATGATTGAATAAACAATCGATGGGCCGAATGGCCTAATCTCCTATAACTTGTGAACTTGTAGGATTGCAAGACCTTCACTGAATCATGGAGATCTTTAGCCTAATCAAACTTATGAAGGAGTGATTGGACTGGTATTAAGAACCATGAAAGAAAGATGGGGATACAGAGATAATGTTTGAGGTCTCTGTCTTGTCATTAGAACAGCAACAACCTTAGATGTGTTGTGATGTTCAGCAACATGTCCATGCCAACTTGGCTTAAAGTAAGGTTTTTTCATTGTAGATATGAAACTAACAAAATTCCACCACCATTATGTTCCATTCCCAATGTGAAAAGTAGGGGAGAACAAAGTCCTATAATAATTTTCCAACATTGTGGATCAATAGAAACATAGAAATTAGGTGCAGGAGTAGGCCATTCGGCCCTTCGAGCCTGCACCGCCATTCAATATGATCATGGCTGATCATCCAACTCAGTATCCCGTACCTGCCTTCTCTCCATACCCTCTGATCCCCTTAGCCACAAGGGCCACATCTAACTCTTTCTTAAATATAGCCAATGAACTGGCCTCAACTACTCTCTGTGGCAGAGAGTTCCAGAGATTCACCACTCTCTGTGTGAAAAAAGTTTTTCTCATCTCGGTTTTAAAGGATTTCCCCCTTATCCTTAAGCTGTGACCCCTTGTCCTGGACTTCCCCAACATCGGGAACAATCTTCCTGCATCTAGCCTGTCCAACCCCTTAACAGATGGCACAATGGGCTAAGTGTTCGGCTGGCAACCGGAAGGTAGCTGGTTCGAATCCCGCTTGGAGTGCATACTGTCGTTGTGTCCTTGGGGAAGACACTTCACCCACCTTTGCCTGTGTGTGTCCTTGGGCAAGACACTTCACCCACCTTTGCCTGTGTGTGTGGATGTAATTATGTGAAGCACTTTGGGGTCAATGCAAGTTGACTAAAAATGTGTTATATAAATAAAGACATTTAAATTTAAGAATTTTGTAAGTTTCTATAAGATCCCCTATCAATCTCCTAAATTCTAGAGAGTATAAACCAAGTCTATCCAGTCTTTCTTCATAAGACAGTCCTGACATCCCAGGAATCAGTCTGGTGAACCTTCTCTGCACTCCCTCTATGGCAATAATGTCCTTCCTCAGATTTGGAGACCAACACTGTACGCAATACTCCAGGTGTGGTCTCACCAAGACCCTGTACAACTGCAGTAGAACCTCCCTGCTCCTAAACTCAAATCCTTTTGCTATGAAAGCTAACATACCATTCGCTTTCTTCACTGCCTGCTGCACCTGCATGCCTACTTTTAATGACTGGTGTACCATGACACCCAGGTCTTGCTGCATCTCCCCTTTTCCTAATCGGCCACCATTTAGATAATAGTCTGCTTTCCTGTTTTTGCCACCAAAATGGATAACCTCACATTTATCCACATTATACTGCATCTGCCAAACATTTGCCCACTCACCCAGCCTATCCAAGTCACCTTGCAGTCTCCTAGCATCCTCCTCACAGCTAACATTGCCCCCCAGCTTCGTGTCATCTGCAAACTTGGAGATATTGCCTTCAATTCCCTCATCCAGATCATTAATATATATTGTAAATAGCTGGGGTCCCAGCACTGAGCCTTGCGGTACCCCACTAGTCACTGCCCGCCATTGTGAAAAAGACCCGTTTACTCCTACTCTTTGCTTCCTGTTTGCCAGCCAGTTCTCTATCCACATCAATACTGAACCCACAATGCCGTGTGCTTTAAGTTTGTATACTAATCTCTTATGTGGGACCTTGTCGAAAGCCTTCTGGAAGTCCAGATACACCACATCCACTGGTTCTCCCCTATCCACGCTACTAGTTACATCCTCAAAAAATTCTATAAGATTCGTCAGACATGATTTATCTTTCGTAAATCCATGCTGACTTTGTCCAATGATTTCACCACTTTCCAAATGTGCTGCTATCCCATCTTTAATAACTGACTCTAGCAGTTTCCCCACTACCGATGTTAGACTAACTGGTCTGTAATTCCCCGTTTTCTCTCTCCCTCCCTTCTTAAAAAGTGGGGTTACGTTTGCTACCCGCCAATCCTCAGGAACTACTCCAGAATCTAAAGAGTTTTGAAAGATTATTACTAATGCATCCACTATTTCTGGAGCTACTTCCTTAAGTACTCTGGGATGCAGCCTGTCTGGCCCTGGGGATTTATCGGCCTTTAATCCATTCAATTTACCCAACACCACTTCCCGACTAACCTGGATTTCACTCAGTTCCTCCAACTGCTTTGACCCGCGGTCCCCTGCTATTTCCGGCAGATTATTTATGTCTTCCTTAGTGAAGACGGAACCAAAGTAGTTATTCAATTGGTCCGCCATATCCTTGTTCCCCATGATCAACTCACCTGTTTCTGACTGCAAGGGACCTACATTTGTTTTAACTAATCTCTTTCTTTTCACATATCTATAAAAACTTTTGCAGTCAGTTTTTATGTTCCCTGCCAGTTTTCTTTCATAATCTATTTTTCCTTTCCTAATTAAGCCCTTTGTCCTCCTCTGCTGGTCTCTGAATTTCTCCCAGTCCTCTGATATGCTGCTTCGCTTTGATACTATCCCTGATTTCCCTTGTTATCCACGGATGCACTACCTTCCCTGATTTATTCTTTTGCCAAACTGGGATGAACAATGTTTGTAGTTCATCCATGCAGTCTTTAAATGTCTTCCATTGCATATCCACCGTCAACCCTTTTAGAATTAATTGCCAGTCAATCATGGCCAATTCACGTCTCATACCCTCAAAGTTGCCTTTCTTTAAGTTCAGAACCATTGTTTCTGAATTAACAATGTCACTCTCCATCCTAATGAAGAACTCAACCATATTATGGTCACTCTTGCCCAAGAGGGCACTTACAACAAGATTGCTATCCTTATGATGAAGTGATTATTCCACCAACTGCATTTTCCATCCCTTTTTCATCACCCTCTGACTTCAAATCAGCTAAAAAAGATGTATGTTTGCCTATATTAGGCTCTCTTTCGAGCATTTTCACCCACTGTGTCATACTGGCTCAAGAGCTCGACCGGTCAAATTAGACGTGAGGATGCAAACAGTCCGATTTAGACTTGAGAGGTTAAGAAGTTTATGGTCAGAATATACCTGTTTAAACGAAAATATTACCAATGCAAAGCAGCAGGAAACTGTGGCTAATCTGAAACTAGATGATGGGGAAGTAGTTTTAACATACTCCAAGGTAGTGAGAGTGAGCAGACTTTGAAATAGATAAATACTTTTTGGATTGGCAAGGTTCATGGGGCAAGTGTGGGCAAATGGGACTAATTTAGATGGACATCTTATTCACATGGACAAGTTTGGGCCGAAGGGCCTGTTTCTGTGCTGTGTGACTCTATGACTGCTTTCACATCTCTATATTTTGGTCCTTTTATCCCAAACGAGCTCATCCTTAAACATTTTATTATAATTTCTTTATTTTTTGAATACCTGGAAAGTTTCAACTAATTTTCACAGAACATTCACGATTCTCTAGTAAGCCTTATATGTTTTGTTAGGAAATAGGGGGATTGATGAGGTGGAAATTAAGAAGATAAAATGATTAATTGACCATATGCATTTACTTTTTTGAATGCATAACTTTCATTAATTTGGTAAAAATTACAAATGATCTCCTTCTCGCAGCTGACACCGGCCACTTATCCATCCTGATCCTCCTCGACCTCACAGCAGCCTTTGACACCATCTCCCACCCAATTCTTCTGGAACGTCTATCTGCCACCGACATCAACAACAATGCATTACTTTGGTTCAGGTCCTATCTACACGACAGAAAACAGTTCATCCAGGGAAATAAAGTCACATCCACAACTGCCACAGTCACCCATGGTGTTCCTCAGGGATCGGTGCTGGGGCCACTGCTTTTTATCATCTATATTCAACCTCTTGGCAATATTCTCCGTCATTTTGGAATCAATTTTCACTGCTACGCCAATGATACACAACTTTACCTCTCCACAAAACCAAACACCTCATTTCCCCCAACTGCCCTCACCACCTGTCTTCAAGCTATCAGCAACTGGATGTCACTCAACCTTCTAAAACTCAATGGAAATAAAACAGAAATCATGCTAATTGGCTCAAAGTCCACACTCTCCAAAACCCACCCGTTCACCATTTCAGTTGATGGCTCACCCATACCCACCTCCTCCCATGTCAAAAGTCTCGGCGTCATTCTGGACAGTACACTTTCCTTTGGCCCCCACATCAGCAATATCACAGGCTCTGCATACTTTCATCTCTGCAACATCTCCAGACTCCGCCCCTCCCTCTCCAAAGACAATACAAAAGTCCTCATCCACGCTCTGGTCACATCCCGCATCGATTACTGCAACGCCCTCCTCACTTGCACCTCCAATAAACTTCTTCATCGCTTCCAATGCATTCAGAACTCTGCAGCCTGGATCATCACCCGCACCAGATCATCGGATCACATCACACCCATCCTCACTCAGCTCCACTGGCTCCCTGTGCACCACCAGATTAACTACAAGATTTTACTGCTGACCTTCAAAGCCCTACACCACCTTGCTCCCCAATACCTCTCTGACCTGCTGCTACCATACACTCCTTCCCGGTCACTTCGTTCCTCCTCAGCTGCAATTTTAACTGTCCCCACATTTAGACTCAGCACCATGGGTGCCAGAGCCTTCAGCTGCTCTGCCCCACGCCTCTGGAACACTCTCCCACCTCCCATCCGTCACCTGGACACTATCGATCAATTCAAATCACAACTCAAAACACACCTGTTTAGATTAGCATACCCGACATAACTTCCACCATGTTCACCCTGATTTTAATGACTTAAAATGTTTTGTGTATTTTTTGTTTTTTTTGTTTTTTGTTTTTAATCAACTTGATTTTAATATTGATAAATGTATTGTGATTGTATGTCCTGTAAGGTGTCCTTGGGTATCCAGAAAGGCACCAGCAAATAAAATGCATTATTATTATTATTATTAATTTGTATCTTCTATTCGCTTTTTAATATTTAGTGAGGATATTGTGGCCCTTGAGTAAAACACAATCGCTGGAGGAACTCAGCAGATCAGGCAGCATCTGGAGAGGGAATGGATAAGTGACTATTTCGAGTCAGGACAATTTAATCTGTTTCAAGAATGGTCTCGACCAAAAGCGTTGCATGTCCATTCCCTTCCCAGATGCTGTCTGACCCGATAAACACCTCCAACATTTTGTGTTTTCCTCAAGATTTCAGCATCTGCAGTTCCTCGTGTCGCTATATTTTGGCCTTTTATCCTTAGCTGCATTTTATATTTAAGTAACTTGAAATCTAAGGAATAAAGACACCTAAGAAAGATTAGAAGAGAACCTTAATTAGCCCAGTCTGAAGAAGGGTCTCGACCCGAAACATCACTCATTCCTTCTCTCCGGGGATGCTGCCTGTCCCGCTGAGTTACTCCAACTTTTTGTGTCTCTGAGGACAATACCTAGTTTAATTCCTATTTTTATTAGGAGCTATATTTCAACGTTTTTTTTCTACTCACAACATTTGATTCAAAATTCAAATTCAAATTCAAATTCAAATTCAAATTGATGTTTGAAAAGAAATATCTTCCACTATGAGATGCATTTTTTCTCAATGTTGGAGTTGGACGGCAGTATGTGTGACCTTCGCGTAATGGAACAAAAACCACACTACTTTACCAGTGTTTCTTTAATTAATCTACCACTACTCGCTCAATGGTTTGCTAATAGCATACCCTTAATATAGCGCAAACTGTGGCTTTGACTGCATTGACTATGATGCTTTTATTTTAATTCTCTCGGGGATATAAATGCAAATTCAGCATTTATTGCCCATCCCTAATTCCCTGTGACAAGGTGGCGTGGAAGGATGTTCCAGAACTGTTGCAATCCATGTGGTGAAGGTACCTCCACTGTGGTATTAGGTAGGGAGTTGCAACCACTGGCGATTTCCATGTCAAATGTGATAGAGAAGCTGAAAGTAATGGACGGCACTAGAGTTGCTGCCTTACAGCGCTTACAGCGCTGGAGACCCGGGTTCGATCCCAACTACGGGTGCTGTCTGTACAAAGTTTGCATGTTCTCCCCGTGACTATGTGGGTTTTTCTCCGAGATCTTCGGTTTCCTCCCACACTCCAAAGACGTATAGGTTTGTAGATTAATTGGCTTGGTGTATGTGTAAATTGTCCCTCGTGTGTGTTGGATAGTGTTAATGTGCAGGGGTCACTGGTCGATGCATACTCGGTGGGCCAAAGGGCCTGTTTCCACTCTGTATGTCTAAACTAAACTAATGGCATTCCCATGATTTTGCTGGGGTACCTTTGGGGTGTAGGAGAGTAGTAGTTTGCAAAATGCTGTTGGTGAAGTCTAATTTATGGACACATTCATTCTTTCCAGCAGCAGTGAATATTTACTATCTTGGATTGGATGCTTGTTTAACCAGGCTGCGTTGTCTGATTGTAGAGACAAGTAACTGCAGTTGCTGGTTTAGAAAAAATGCACAAAGTCCTGGAATAACTCAGCGGGCCAGGCAGCATCCTTTTCGAAAGGGGATGAGGAGGAGTTTCTTTAGTCAGTGGGTGGTGAAACTGTGGAAATCATTGCCATAACAGCTGGGGAGGCCAAGTCATAGGATATTTTTAAAGTGGAGATTCCTGATTTGTAAGTGTGTCAAGGGTAATGGGGAGAAGGCAGGGGAATGGGGTTGAGAGGGAAGGATGAATCAGCCATGATTGAATGGTGGAGTAGACTCGAAGGACCGAATGGCCTAATTCTGCTCCTATGACGTGTGATTCTGGAGTCTGGATGCTCAATCTATTGAGAGCTGTTGAACTCTATTCGCTCAGAAGAGTCACACTTCTCTCTTTTGTCTTGTAGGGTCAATAGAGACTCTGGGAATCATAAAGTGAGTCACTTGCCAAAGAATCCAAGCCTCTGACCTGTGCCTCTGACTCTGACCACTTTGGTGGCAAAAACAGGAAAGTAGACTTTTATCTAAATGGTGGCCGATTAAGAAAAGGGGAGATGCAACGAGACCTGGGTGTCATGGTACACCAGTCATTGAGAGTAGGCATGCAGGTGCAGCAGGCAGTGAAGAAAGCGAATGGTATGTTAGCATTCATAGCAAAAGGATTTGAGTATAGGAGCAGGGAGGTTCTACTGCAGTTGTACAGGGTCTTGGTGAGACCACACCTGGAGTATTGCCTACAGTTTTGGTCTCCAAATCTGAGGAAGGACATTATTGCCATAGAGGGAGTGCAGAGAAGGTTCATCAGACTGATTCCTGAGATGTCAGGACTTTCATATGAAGAAAGACTGGATAGACTTGGCTTGTACTCACTAGAAATTAGGAGATTGAGGGGGGATCTTATAGAAACTTACAAAATTCTTAAGGGGTTGGACAGGTTAGATGCAGGAAGATTGTTCCCGGTGTTGGGGAAGTCTAGGACAATGGGTCACAGCTTAAGGATAAGGGGGAAATCCTTTAGGACCGAGATGAGAAAAACATTTTTCACACAGAGAGTGGTGAATCTCTGGAACTCTCTGCCACAGAAGATAGTTGAGGCCAGTTCATTGGCTATATTTAAGAGGGAATTAGATGTGGCCCTTGTGGCTAAAGGGATCAGGGGGTATGGAGAGAAGGCAGGTACAGGATACTGAGTTGGATGATCAGCCATGATCATATTGAATGGTGGTGCAGGCTCGAAGGGCCGAATGGCCTACTCCTGCACCTATTTTCTATGTTTCTATGTTCTTGTAACCACAATGTTTGCATGCTTTGACAATCGTTAGCCTCACAGTGGTTCGATTTTCACTAATAACTGTCAAGGGCAGGTGATTATCTAAATATGGTGGTTTTTGTCACCTTAGATGTTACAAGTATAGAGTCATATTTCACATTAAGCTTAATTCAGATCCTACAAGATGTATAAAGAAACATTCATGTCATAAGTTATAGGAGCAGAATTAGGCCATTTGGCCCATCTGGTCTACTCCGTCATTCAATTATTGCTAATCTATCTGCCCATTGCCTCCACAGATGCTGCCTAATTGTGCTCCTATCTCTTATGAAAGATGCCTGATGTTATCTGTCAGATTACTTGAGATAAAGAGCAGCTGTAGGACTGCAAAGCTTGCAGTTGTTGTTTTGCCTCGTCCAAACCAAAAATCACAATGCATCAATATCCTTCACTGCACAACGCAAACATTCCCATTCTAACGTGGGTGCAGAATGATCTGGTGCTCGGAAGATGCTTGCTGACATACACTATGCCCTGTGTCTGTCTTGGTGCATTGTGAACTCTCAGTATTTGCAATTCAAATTCCCAGCCAGTCATTCATGGCATGTCTCCATTTTTCAGGGTGGGCTTGACAAATTTGATTCTGCACATTGTTACTTGTGAGATATTACAAGGCGAGCCTTGGTAATTTTATAGCAGACTTGTACAATCTAATCCAGGCTACATTGCTTTTAATCATTGGCTTCTCTAATTTCAGGTAGTCCTTACTTTCTCCCTCTCCCTCCCCCCCCCCCCCCCCCCCCCCCCCGACCCTGACCCTCACATCAGTCTGAAGAAGGGTTTTGAGCCGAAACGTTGCCTATTTCCTTCGCTCCATAGATGCTGCCTCACCCGCTGAGTTTCTCCAGCATTTTTGTCTATCTTCTATTTTCCAGCATCTGCAGTTCCTTCTTAAAAATTGCTTTTAATCATGATTTGTGTGTAAAAAAATAGGAGTTTAGCTGAATGATTCTCACATTTTAAATGACTTCAGAAAGTATATCTGTTCCATGCGCTCTGCTGTGTTTCATGATGTCTTTGAACGTCTCGTGTTTCCACCGAGCAAGACTTGGGTATGTTATTTATATCCTCAACGAATATAAACACTGGCTTCAGAGTTTATGTGCAAGTTCCGATAATTTGTCTAATTGGAGCTGTGTGACTTTAGATGCCGAGTGCAGTTAAAAAGGGCAATATAAAATTTCCAGTGAAGACTCTTGTCAGAATTGAAGAACAATTGCAAGCTAAGATACCCTTTGTGAAAAAAATAGTCATTGATGTCAGGACTTGAGGATCTGAGCTATAGGGAGAAGTTGAGTAAACTGGGACTATATTCCTTGAAGCGTAGGAGAATGAGGGGTAATCTTAAGAGGTGTACAAAATCATGAGAGGAATAGATCGAGTAGATGCACAGAGTCTCTTGCCCAAAGTAGGATGAATCGAGGACCGGAGGACATAGGTTTGAGGTGAAGGGGAGAAGATTTAATAGGAATCTGAGGGGTAACTTTTTCACTCAAAGGGTGGTGGGTATATGGAACAAGCTGCCAGAGGAGGTAGTTGAGGCAGGAGTATTTAAAAAACAGTTAGACAGGTACATGGATAGGACTGGTTAGAGGGATATGGACCAAACATGGGCTGTATCCCACATTGTGTAGCTTGGGCATGTTGGTCGGTATGGGCAAGTTGGGCTGAAGGGCCTGTGTCCTTGCTGTATCATTCTATGACTATGTTCGTGTTAAGATTTTGTTTTTGCCCAGATGTTTTCCCAGGTATAAATTGTTTGGTTGAAGCAACATAAATGTATATTATAAAATCATATCATATCATTGAATACTATCACCAGTATGCTAAAAGTTTCGAGCTTAAACAAATCTGTACATTCAACATTTATAAATCTATATAATTAATAACATAACCACAGGCACCACATTGGTGTTATTTTGGTGTTAAACAGTACTTTTTAAAATTAAGTTTTGCACTAATCCCATGAAATCACTTCAAACTCAAACAAAAGGGGGGTAGGAGCTGGCAAATGATAGGTGGATAGACACAAAATACTGGAGTAACAGCGGGACAGGCAGCATCTCTGGATAGAAGGAATGGGTGACATTTCGGGTCGAGACCCTTCTTCAGAGTCTGAATAGGAAAGGCTTAAAAAGATATGTCCAAATGCAGATAAATGGGAGTAAGGCGCTATGGTTGGTGTGAACACTTTGGACCTGTTTCTGTGCTGTGCATCTCTTGAATGTGCTCAGATAAAACTAATACAAAGACTATTCTCTGTTTCCTGTAAAAAGATAGATATACGGTAACTTAGGCTCAAGAGAGTCCACAGCTACATCTTTGACCTGGAGACGGTGAGTGGAATGGAAGAAGTTGTTCAATATCAGAACATGTTCAGCCAAGTGAATGAGCGTGATAGTGAATGGGAACGGGTTGGGGTTCTGGGTCAGGGCGGTAAAAATGTATGACCTTCTGCCAAGTGTAGAGACAATAAGTATAACATACAATCTATCATAGAAACATAGAAAATAGGTGCAGGAGTAGGCCATTCGGCCCTTCGAGCCTGCACCGCCATTCAATATGATCATGGCTGATCATCCAACTCAGTATCCTGTACCTGCCTTCTCTCCATACCCCCTGATCCCCTTAGCCACAAGGGCCACATCTAACCCTCTTAAATATAGCCAATGAACTGGCCTCAACTACCTTCTGTGGCAGAGAATTCCAGAGATTCACCACTCTCTGTGTGAAAAATGTTTTTCTCATCTCGGTCCTAAAAGACTTCCCCCTTATCCTTAAACTGTGACCCCTTGTTCTGGACTTCCCCAACATCGGGAACAATCTTCCTGCATCTAGCCTGTCCAACCCCTTAAGAATTTTGTAAGTTTCTATAAGATCCCCCCTCAATCTTCTAAATTCTAGCGAGTACAAGCCGCGTCTATCCAGTCTTTCTTCATATGAAAGTCCTGACATCCCAGGAATCAGTCTGGTGAACCTTCTCTGTACTCCCTCTATGGCAAGAATGTCTTTCCTCATATGGAGGAAAAGGAATTAAAGATTGAATTGATACAGATCAGAATGCAAGGAAGGCTTCAATTGTGAATAATTATAAGGATGGATCAATTAGGCCAAATTAATTCTTATTTCAGCGTTGCGTTTTCTATGTAGAGTCATATCATTGTAGTTGATATTTGTCTTCAAATAACAATGCAATTCAGCATTGTGTTCATCAATTATTTGAAATGGTCCTTGTTTCCATTTCTCTCTGGATTCTGTTGGGAAGAGTTCTAGTACCAAATGGTTATTTTTGCTCAGCCTTTTCTATAAGGACTTACAGTTTACAAATGCTTTATTGTCTTTTCTTACTCCAAACAAATAAGCAAAGAGCTCGATAATTTGCTGCCACCTGATATGCAATGCTGGACTGTGCTACTCCACTGTATGCTGGAATTCAAATTCTTATCACCCGATGCAAAATCTATTTACATGTTGACTCAACAAGATAACAACCCAGAGCCAAGATCAACGAGAACTAAGCAACCTTTGCAGAAACAACATGCACAAAAAGTAAAAATTGTGTCCATTCAAATTAGAGTTAAAAATATCTTATTCTTATCTTACCTTGCAATCAGTTAAAATGCAAAAGGTATACGATGCTGTTCGAAAAATGATTGCAAATATGTTACATAGCAAAGCTTTGGCCCTCTCGGATGGTTGTGCTCTCACCTCAGCCTCAAGTGATTATGGATTCAAATACTCTTCTTGCACCTGAGCATATAATTGGCCCTTGAGTGTGTTTTGCCTAAGGCATGACCTTCTCTGTCACGTATAGACTGCTTTCTCCCTTTTACTGTTCAATCTGAAATGCTTCTCTATCCACAGACGCTGAGTGTTACCAGCATTTTATGTTTTTATTTCAAGTTTCCAGCCTCTGCAGCTAATTTTTTAATTTTGATCTCAGCCAGTAGCTTCTCGGACTGGAGGCCTTTGACTAGTGGTGTGCGCCTGGGTTTGGTGCTGGGCCCGTTACTGTTTATCATCTACATCAATGATTTGGATGAGAACATAAAGGGCAAGATGTGCAAGTTTGTGGATGATACAAAAGTGGGTGGTTTTGCAGATAGTGAAGATGGTTGTGAACGATTGCAGCATGATCTGGATCAATTAGCCAGGTGGGCCTAGGAATGGTTGATGGAATATAATACAGAGAATTAAATTGTCCATTTTGGGACATCTAACAAGGGCAGGACCTACACAGTGAATGGTAGGCCTCTGGGGAGTGTTGTAGAGCAGAGGGATCTAGGAGTGCAGGTGCATGGTTCCTTGAAGGTCGTGCCGCAGGTAGATAAGATGGTCAAAAAGGCTTTTGGCACATTGACTTTCATCAGTCAGAGTATAGAAGTTGGGAGGTCATGTTGCAGTTGTATAAGACATTGGTGAGATCGCATTTAGAATATTGTGTTCAGTTCTGGGCACCATATTATAGGAAAGATATTGTCAAGCTTGAAAGGGTTCGGAGAAGATTTACGAGGATGTTGCCAGGACTAGAGGGTGTGAGCTATAGGGAGAGGTTGAGTAGGCTGGATCTCTACTCCTTGGAGCGCAGGAGGATGAGGGGTTTTCTTATAGATAGAGGTGTACAAAATCTTGAGAGGAATAGATCGGGTAGATGCACAGTGTCTTTTGCCCAGAGTAGAATTGAGGACCAGAGGACATAGGTTCAAGGTGAAGGGGGAAAGATTCAATAGAAATCTGAGAGGTAACTTTCACACAAAAGGCGGTGGGTGTATGGGACAAGCTGCCAGATGAGGTAGTTGAGGCTGGGATTATCCCAACATTTAAGAAACAGTTAGACAGGTACATGGATAGGACAGGTTTGGTGATATATGGACCAAGCGCAGGCAGGTGGGACTAGTGTGGCTGGGACATGTTGGCCAGTGTGGGCAAGTTGGGCTGAAGGACCTGTTCCCACACTGTATGACTCTGAGTCACCTTACGAAAAGGAAGACTCGTATCAACTGTAGCGCACAGACATATACAGGTTTCTGCTCTGCTCTTTCATTGCAGGAATTACTATAAAATAGCGTTGGGGCAGTTCGGCATCATACAGCATTCTCACAGCTACACACAATTTAGCACTGAATTAGCAGTCACAAAGATTTAGCGTGATGACCCGGAGCTGAACTTAGAAAGTTGGGTTTACTGTTGAAACGAGAGAGGCGAAATTCCATTCTGAATCCAGCTTCTGCCATAACCAAAGGATTCTCCTGTTCTTCCACTGACATGTCTTTCATTTAGGTAAAGCCTAAACTATCAGTTCAAAACTAAACTAAACTCAAGCCTTCCCCCATTCAAGCAAAACAGACAGAAGCACCAGCCCCAGAAATCAGCAAGGACTCCAAGATGGCAAGTTTGGTTGAATAGACTTTATTTCTGCTTAGTTCCACTGTACATTGATTTATGGAACTGCATGAAGGTAAATTCATTCAAGGCAAGTCTAAAAGTACAAAATAATCACGCACAGAAAAACATGCAACCATTGCCAGGGAGTGTTGCCATTGGATAACGAGCGAAAAGAAAGTGGTCAGTTACTAGCAGAGAACAAGTAAAGAAATTACGATTTTAGGACTAACTACAATATTATAACCATATCACACCAACCTCCTGCAACTATTTTTTTTTTGAAGGAACATTCATAGCTGACGCTGTGACGTAGTGTGACATAGTGTGACGCTGATAGGCCCACAAGGAACATGCGATGTATTTACTCAATTTTAATAAAGAACTCTCCCCATTCAATGATGCAATAGTCACTTGCAGAATGGGTATAAAAAACAATAATAGACTATATCATCTCCCAAGCATTTTCCACCATTTAGCGCTGATCTATGATGAAATATATCCTACTTGGAGTAAACAAATATGTCAAACGAATTTGCAAGAATTGCATCTAAATAGCATGAAAAGATTTTCAGAAACCCATTTAACTTAAGTTCTATCATGCAGAGTAATCTGCCCTGGCAGTAAATTTATTGGGCAATCCTGTTGTACAAGCTATTTCAATATTCAACAAAAGATGATTTCCTTTCTTTTGTGTTTGATGTTGGATGTACTTTCTACCATCTTCAAAAGCGATAAAAGGCTCAAAACGGCCCCATGTATGTATCCAGTCGATAGTTGAGTGGCACGGGTGGTTATAGCCCCAGTTTTCAGAACAAGATTACTTGATACCAAATTGGCCTCACACTTGGAACCACCAACTCCCTCTGACCACCCCCATCTGGATTAAGGGCAGTGGAGTTAGATCAGGAGCAATGATTGAACTGGCTAATATTCACTATGCACTCTGGAAATGATCATTACTTAAGGAAGGAATTGAAGGACCATGTCACTTGCTATTTTCTATGGTGCCAGCAATGGGAGATTCATCTCGTTTCCTTCAACCAAGAAGCCTGGATTAGAACTGGCCTTTCCCCATTGACCAGCATTCAATCCTGACTATGGGTGCTGTCCGTACAGAGTTTGTACATTCTCCCCATGACCTGCTTGGGTTTTCTGGCGGTGTTCCGGTTTCCTCCCACACTACAAAGACATACCAGGTTTGCCGGTTAATTAGCTTCAGTAAAAATTGTAAATTGTCCCTCATGTGCAGGATAGTGCTAGTGTATGGGGTTCGCTGGTCAGCGCAGAATTGGTGGGCCAAAGTGCCTGTTTTGCGCTCTATATTTCAAACTAAACTAAACTCCGTAACCTGTCACCAGGTCGCGCACAGAGTTTCTCAGCAGAAACCGGGAGTTTGTCTTAGAATGAGGCTCCAACTCTCGCCATCTTTCCCAGGTAGAAGTTGGCGCCTTGCTGCCACTTGGAAGAGTATCTGATGAAGGGTCCACACCCTCTCCTTTACATGTGGAGTATCCTGATTGATCTGAGCCATGCAGCCTACGTTAAGGTTATAAGTGATAGGAGCAGAATTAAGCCATTCGGCTCATCAAGTCTGTGCCATTCAATTATGACTGATCTATCTCTCCCTCCGAACCCCATTCTCCTGCCTTCTCCCCATAACCCCTGATACCCATACTAATCAAGAATTTATCTCTGCTTGGCCTCCTCAGCCTTCTGTGGCAAAGAATTCCACAGATTCACCACCCTCTGAATAAAGAAATTCCTTCTCATCTGCTTCCTAAAGGAACATCCTTAAATTCTGAGGCTATGACCGCTAGGCCTAGACTCTCCCACTAATGGAAACATCCTCTCCACATCCACTCTATCCAAGCCTTTCACTATTTGGTACGTTTCAATGAGGTCCCCCTCATTCTTCCAAACTCCAGCGCCGTCAAACGCTCATCATTAGTTCACCCACTCATTCCTGGGATCATTCTTGTAAACATCCTCACGACCCTCTCCAGGGCCAGCACATCCTTCCTCAGATATGGTGTCCACAATTGCTCAGACTACTCCAAATGCACACTAACCAGCACCTTATAGAGCCTCAGCATTACATCCCTGTTTTTGTATTCTAGCACTCTTGAAGTAAATGTTAGCATTGAATTTGCCTTCTTTACGACCAATTCGATTTGCAGATTAACTATTTGGGAATCCTGCACCAGCACTCCCCAGTCCCTTTGCACCTCCGATTTCTGGATTCTTTCCCCATTTAGAAAATAGTCTACGCCGTGATTCCTACTGCCATTCCACTGGGTAGCACCGTCAGCGATGGCAGCCTCACCAACAGTCTGACTGTCTTTTCATCTTTTTTGTTATTATTAGTATGTTTTAAAAGTATGTGTTAATGTTCTCTGGTTTGTTTTATGTGGGGGGTGGGGGGTGGGGGTCGGGGGAAACTTTTTTCACTCTTTTACCTTGCCGGAGATGTGATTGTTTTCCGGATCGTATCTCCGGTCGCTCTGCGGCCTAACATCATGGAGCTGGCGGCCTTGCTCAGGACTGATTTTGAGACCCACCGCGGGGCGGTGGACTTACCATCGGAGCCTGCGATCCCTGGCCTGGGATCGACGTTCCTGCGGATTTGAACATCGACGGAGCTCGCAGTCTCGGGTAGAGACTGATGTCGGGAAGCTTCAAGTCGCAGAAGGTTCGACCAGCCCCAACCTGGGGACCGATCGCCCGGCGCGGGGGAGCTGAGATCCCCCGATGCGGGAGCTTGATCGCCCCGATGCAGAGGGCTCGACCGCCGCCTGTGGGAGCCAAGATCGCTCCGACAACGGAAGGTTGGAGTGCCTCGACCGCGGGAGAAGAAAGAAGGGAAGAAGATTGCATTTGTTTTGCCTTCCATAACAGTGAGGAATGTGGGGGAGTTGCTGTGGTGGATGTTCATGTTTAACATTTATTTGGGTGTCTTGCTCTTTATTGGTATGACTATGGAAAATCAAATTCCTCGTATGTTGCAAAACATACTTGGCTAATAAAGTACTATTATGATTATGAAAATGCATGTCCATTTTGCTACACTATATTCCATCTGCCACTTCTCTGTCCTCTCTCTCAACCTGTCCAAGTCCTTCTGCAGAGTCCCTGCTTTCGCTGCATTACCTGCCCCTCCACCCATTTTCATATCATCCGCAAACCTGGCCACAAAGCCTTCAATCCCCTCGTCCAAATCATTAATATATTCAAGGTCTAATGTTCCCTCACTTTCAGACACTTTCCTTGCTCGGTCTCCCATCAGGAACCTGGCACCACGGGGGTGAAGTCAATGATTCCACCCTGATCACCACTTAAGAGTATTTGAATACACAGCTCTGCCCACTAGACAACTTAACTAAAAGGCAAACGTTAATATTTATCACTAAAAATGCACAACTGCTTTTATAATAACTTTCTTGAGAGTCCACTGGAGACTTCTTTTTCACAAACTGAGTTGTCATCTTTTAAAGCAGGGAGATTCCTATTGATGTGATCTCCTACTTGTGAAGGGTGAACACCGCAACAGGATTAAACCTTTCAACTCCTCCAAAGTGCTCACCATCACAGCCAACTTTCTGCGTAGAGATTGCATGTTCTCCCTGTGACCATGCAAGTCCCTTCTGTTTCTTGCAGCTTCCTCCCACATCCTAAAGACATGCAGATGGGTAGGTTAATTGGCTATTGTAAATCACCACAAGTGTGAGGGTAGGTGGCAGAAACTGGGGAGGGGGGGGGGGGGGGGGGGCTGATGGGAATGTGGGGAGAGTAAAGTGGGATTAGTGTAGGATTATAAACCAGTACCGCACAAGAACAAGCTCTTCGACCCAAAATGACCATGATGCCAAGACTATCTCTTAATTACTTGTGTATAATTCATATCCCTCCATATCTTGCATATCCCGTTGCCTATCCAAAAATCTCTTAAATGCCACTATCATATCTGCCTCAACCATAAATGCTGGCAGTGCATTCCAGGCACTCACCACCCTCTGGGTCAAAAAGAGTTTCCACCCATCTCCTTTAAACTTTCCCCTTCTCACAAAGCTATGTCATTCCTCTATCCTAGGAAAGAAAAGTTGTGACTGTCTAAACTATCTATGCCTCTCTGACATCAGTTCTCCTTGTTGCCCTTACCTAACACAAACAGTGTTGAAAGATCCAATTGTCTGTCAGGATCTATGGCAAAGCAAACATTTGGCCACTGCTACAAAACAGAGCTTGAGGCTGGAGCAATCCACAGTTCTAGTCATACAGGATGTCTTGCAGGCACCCCTGAGAACTGAACATCTCAGGGACCCCATTGTCCAGTTTGCTGATCACCTTGTAAATGCTTTTTTTCCACGAAGGGTCCAAGTCTTTCCCGGATATGACAGCGTTGAAAAATTCTCGAAGTGTCACTTCCGCAACTTCCAGAAACTCCTTCGGGATCTGTGGAAAGAAAACAGAGTTGCAAAGGCAATCGATTAGGTGCAACAAACCCTGCAAGACAGCGGCCTCTCTCATGGCTGTGAGAAGTAACTTCATCCCTCTTGTTGGATTCTTCCCGGAATTGGGACCACTCAGTGAGCTTACCTGTATAGGAAAGAACTGCAGATGCTGGTTTGAATCGGGTAGACACAAAATGCTGGAGGAGTAACTCAGCAGGACAAGCAGCATCTCTGGAGAGAAGGAAAGAAGACCTTCTCACCAGAGATGCTGGTTGTCCCGCTGAGTTACTCCATCATTTTGTGTCTACCAGTGAGCTTACCTGGTCAGTACACAGTACTGTGGACTGTGTGGTCCCAAGTTTGATTCACAGTCTACACTCAGATACATGTTTTTGCAGTGACATGTAACTTACTTTCCACTTTCTGCAACTGAACTACTGCACAACAACATTGTGACTTTAGAAATTCCCGACCTGAAATGTCCTCTATCCATTCCCTTCACATATGCTGACTGGCCCCCTCTCCTGTGTTTACGTATTACTGGCTATGCTTTGTCCTGACCCTCCTCTCTTCCTGTTTTCTTACCCGTTCTATCGGCCTAAAGAGGATCCCGACCCGAAACATCACCTACCCATGTTCTGCAGTGTTACTGCCTGACCCGCTGAGTTCCTCCAGCATTTTGTGCCTTTCTTTGGTATAAACTAGCATCTGGATGTTCCTTATTAGTACATGCTGAATGACCTTCTGAGTTCTCCAGCACTTTGTGTTTTGCTCAAGATTCCAGCATCCACGGTATTGGGGGTTCAGTATTGATGTGGATAGAGAACTGGCTGGCAAACAGGAAGCAAAGAGTAGGAGTAAACGGGTCCTTTTCACAATGGCAGGCAGTGACTAGTGGGGTACCGCAAGGCTCAATGCTGGGACCCCAGCTATTTACAATATATAATGATTTGGACGAGGGAATTGAATGCAACATCTCCAAGTTTGCGGATGACACGAAGCTGGGGGGCAGTGTTAGCTGTGAGGAGGATGCTAGGAGGCTGCAAGGTGACTTGGATAGGCTGGGTAAGTGGGCAAATGCATGGCAGATGCAGTATAATGTGGATAAATGTGAGGTTATCCACTTTGGTGGCAAAAACAGGAAAGTAGACTATTATCTGAATGGTGGCCGATTAGGAAAAGGGGAGTTGCAACGAGACCTGGGTGTCATGGTACATCAGTCATTGAAAGTAGGCATGCAGGTGCAGCAGGCAGTGAAGAAAGCGAATGGTATGTTAGCATTCATAGCAAAAGGATTTGAGTATAGGAGCAGGGAGGTTCTACTGCAGATGTACAGGGTCTTGGTGAGACCACACCTGGAGTATTGCGTACAGTTTTGGTCTCCTAATCTGAGGAAAGACATTCTTGCCGTAGAGGGAGTACAGAGAAGGTTCACCAGACTGATTCCTGAGATGTCAGGACTTTCATATGAAGAAAGACTGGATAGACTCGGCTTGTACTCGCTAGAATTTAGAAGATTAAGGGGGGATCTTATAGAAACTTACAAAATTCTTCAGGGGTTGGACAGGCTAGATGCAGGAAGATTGTTCCCGATGTTGGGGAAGTCCAGAACAAGGGGTCACAGTTTGAGGATAAGGGGGAAATCTTTTAGGCCCGAGATGAGAAAAAAAATTTTGACACAGAGAGTGGTGAATCTGTGGAATTCTCTGCCACAGAAGGTAGTTGAGGCCAGTTCATTGGCTATATTTAAGAAGGAGTTAGATGTGGCCCTTGTGGCTAAAGGTATCAGGGGGTATGGAGAGAAGGCAGGTACGGGATACTGAGTTGGATGATCAGCCATGATCATATTGAATGGCGGTGCAGGCTCGAAGGGCCGAATGGCCTACTCCTGCACCTATTTTCTATGTTTCTATCTTCAATTTCTTGTGTCTTCACACCCATGCTCAGACCGGTTGGAACGCTTCTTCAGACTGGCGTTTCAGGTCAGGCTGTAGAAGGGTCCTGATCCAAAATATCACCTATCCCTTTTCTCTGGAGATGCTGCCTGACTCGCTGAGTTACTCCAGCACTTTGTGTCCTTTTCTGTAAATCAGCATCTGCAATTCCTTGTTTCTACCTTACAGGGTAGACAGGTTAGACTGGTCCCCAGATTAATATCTCATTCGAAAGATGGCACTCCCTACCCCCCTCAGGCCTGTACTGAAGTATACGATGCGATAGATGATACGATCAAACTTTATTTATCCCAGGAGAGAAATTAATCTGCCAATGGTCAGAAAAACACAAAATACATGAAACATGAAATTAAAGTGACGAGTGGAAAGGATTGGGGATGTGCAAAGATTGTGGTGAGGAGGGGGGGGGGGGGGGGGGGGGGGAACTGAAAGGGAGTCAGTCTGTCTACCCCACGAAAGAAGGGGGAGGAGTTGTACAGTTTAATAGCCACAGGGAAGAAGGATCTCCTCTGGCGTTCTGTCCTGCATCTTGGTGAAACTAGTCTGTTGCTGAAGGTGCTCCTTAGGTTGACCAGTGTGTCATGGGAGGGGTGAGCTGTATTGTCCGGGATGCTCCGCAGTTTGAGGAGCATCCTCCCCTCCAAGACCACCTGCCATCAATCCATCTCCGCCCCCAGGATGGAGCCAGCCTTCCTGATGAGGTTGTCGACCTTCTGATGAGGTTGTCATTGGCCTCCACAGCCTTCGCCCTGCTGCCAAAGCTCAAGTCTCTAGGATGGGACTCTTTCCATTTTCTCTTCTTGTAAATATTTTTTTTGTGTGGCTAATACACATTTTGGAGATCAATGTGTTGAATCTTCACTCTGTACACCACCCTCGCCACTGCTCCAACATGCATCATGCTGGATTTGTTTTAACACGTGCAGACAGTTTGCTGCAAAGGCCGTCGGTCCACCCTTTGCTCTTACAAAGCAGTGCCTGGGAATGGAATGTCTTAGATCGAGCTAAAGCAAACAGTCCTAATCTGTGCCTGCAATCTTCCCACTGTAAGAATGCACAGAGTCGTTTCTCAGCATCTGGTGCCAATCCTTATTTCAGACCCACTCAGGCATGCGGATCGGTTAATCCCGGGTTGTTTTAGTGTGATTGTGTTGCTTCCGATTCCCACACTTTGCCCGTTGACTGCATCGCGGCTAATTATCAGGAACGGACCTGACATCAGTGAGCTGGCTATCTGATGCAGCCCTGTCCCAGACAGCAGGGAAGACAGGAGGAGGGTGTGGGGGGGGGAGAGAGCAGGAGAGTGGGAATGGGAGACACAGGAGAAGGGGGTTGGGACAGGAGAGTGGGGATAGAAAGAGACAGGAGAGCGGGAATGGGACAGGAGAGTGGAAATAGGGAAAGGAGTGGGGATAGGAAGAGTGGGGGTGTGGAAGATGTGAGTGTGGATGGGGGGGGGGTTACAGGGATAGGGGAGCGGGGATGGGACAAGATAGTGGGAATAGGGAGAGACAGGAGTGTGGTGTGGGGGGGGGGGGGGGAGGAACGTGTGGGTTGGGGAGCGACATGAGAGTGGTGATATGGGGGATGGAGGGGATATGAGAATGTGTGTGGGTTGGGGAGACAGGAGGGATGGGAGACTGGTAGTGCACGGGACAGGAGGAGAATGGGGATAGAATGGAAAATGGGGATGGGTGGACAGGGGAGTGGGGTGGGACGACAAGAGACTACGGGTGGTAGGGCCAGAGAATGGGGGTCGGGAGGATCAGGAGGGTGGCGATGGGGGAGGAATGGAGATAGAGGAAAAGGAAAGTGAGGTAGGGGTGACGGGACTGGTGGTGGAGGGGACAAGAGTGTGGGCGGGGGCAACGAACGTGGGGGTGGAGGGGCCAGAGAATGGGAGTGGGGAGGAACAGAAGTGTGGCGGAGGGCGGGGGGGGGGGGGGGGGGGGGGGGGGGGACAGGATAGTGGGTTTGAGGAGGGACTAGAAAGTGGGGACAGGGATGGATCAGGGTTCAGTTTAGTTTATTGTCACGTGTACCGAGGTACAGTGAAAAGCTTTTTGTTGCGTGCTAACCAGTCAGCAGAAAGACAAAACAGGATTACAATCAATCCATTTACAGTGTATCAATCTACTTACAGCGTATGGGATAGTTGGTGTTAAGTGGGTGAGGGTTGGACTAATTCTGATACCTTTAGCCAGCAAAACATAAATATCCACATTAAGCTTCTTCACTGAGGGAGGCAAAGGGAACGTGCTCTTGGTGGCATTCTCCAGGTTTCAGATTTTTGGGCAGCCAGTTGCTGCCTAGTAATAGAGTTGCTGCCTTACTGCGTTTGCAACGCCGGAGACCCGGGTTCGATCCCGACTACGGGTGCTGTCTGTCCGGAGTTTGTACGTTCTCCCCGTGACCTGCGTGGGTTTTCTCAGAGATCTTCGCTTTCCTCCCACACTCCAAAGACGTACAGGTTTGCAGTTTAATTGGTTGTGTAAATTGTCACTAGTGTGCGTAGGATAGTGTTAAGTTGCGGGGATCGCCGGTCGGTGCAGACTAGGTGGGCCGAAGGGACTGTTTCTGCACTGCATCTCTAAACTAAACTAAATTCAAACTACCATTTTCTAACAAAATCCGCCCAAAATGATGTAATAAAAGTACAAGCAGTCCAAAAGTGAGTCACCAGGAATAACTCCCGGAATAAGAGGATGTTCATATCAAGAAAGGATGTATAATGGTTAGAACTGTTTTCTTTGGAGTTTAGAAGAATGAAGGGTGATCATACTGAAGCAAACACGATTCCAGGAGAGCGTGACAGTGTAGATGTTGTGATACATTCACTAGTGGGAGAATGAGGAGACATAGTTTAAAGATGAGGGTGTAACCATTTCAAACCAATGTATGCAGGAATTTATTCTCACAGAGTGTTGTGAACCTGTGGAATATTCTATCCCAGAGAGTTGAGGAGGATGGATCATTGGAAGTATTTGAAGTGGATGCAGATACACTTCTGAAAGATCGGGAGATGGAGGGCTTTGGGGATCTGGCACAGAACAGGAGTTGAGGCTTGGAGAAGATCAACCTGGATTGAATGGTGGGGTATTTCTCGGCTTGACGGGCTGGTGGTTTACTCCTGCTCCTATTATCAAGCATGAGGCAAATAACAAACATGCATTTAAAGATGTTTGACCAGCAATATGCGGGAGGACAGGATGATTACGTTGATAGGGTGAGATGAAGATTGGTGGTTTGGGCGGCAAGGTCATGTGAAGGTCAACACTGCATGCATCAGTGACCGATTTCTGTGCTACAACTTCAATGTCATGTGAGATATTGTTCTTATCCTCCTAACCATCCTTCGTCCATTGATTGCTGTGTTTCATTGGGGGTTCATTGGACAGTTTGATGAAGAGACTTGGGGCAACGGAGTGGGGTGATGGGATGGTGGCCTACAGTTTTTATACAAAGTAAAAATAAGCACTGCATGTTGAACGCAGATGTGAAAGACTGACCTGGAAGTCATTGGCCTTGTTGTAGTGCCCATTGAGAGCTCGGTAGAGATCAGAGTCCCTGGTCACCTTGAGGTCTTTGGCATTGGTCACACCATCATTCACAGCCTGTCGAGCAAACTTCTCCATCTGGATATAGTAAAACTCACGGAAGTTGCTGAACCATTTGATAAGCTGAGAGGTGATGCATCTGTTAAACTGGGGATGAAGCAAAGATAAAATCCATTGGATGTCAGACTTGGCTCTGCTCTGTAGCAGGATGCATCCTTTTTTAATTAAATGCGTATTACTGAAGTTTGGGGCGGCATAGTGTTACAGCGGTCGAGTTGTTTGCCTTACAGCACCAGAAACCCTGGTTCGATTCTGACGTGGGTGCTCTCTGAACAGAGTCTGTATGTTCTCCCTGTGATTGTGTGGGGTTTTTCCCCGGGTGAAACATAGAAACATAGAAACATAGAAAGTAGGTGCGAGAGTAGACCACCAGGTCCGTCGAGCCCGCACCGCCATTCGCTCATGGCTGAACACTAAACAGACACACTTACCCACAAACAGTAGACACAAGACACAGAACACAAGACACTACCCTCCCTTTTATACCGCTATCACCCCTCTCCACCCCAAGAACCGCGTGATCTCCTGGGGGAGGCAAAAAAACGGATAAAAACCCAGGTCCAATTCGGGAAAAAAAATCCGGGAAATTCCTCTCCGACCCCAATCCAGGCGATCGACACTAGTCCAGGAGATCACTCAGGTCTTACTATACTAACCATACCTAGGTCCATATCCCTGCCCTCTCCCCGTAGCCCCTTATCCCCTCGGCAGCTAAAAAACCATCTATTTTAGACTTAAATATATTTAACGTTTCTGCTTCCACTGCTCCCTGGGGCAGTGAATTCCATAAATTAACCACCCTCTTGGTGAAGAAGTTCTTCCTCATCTCAGTTTTAAAAGAGCCCCCCCTTATTCTGCAACTATGTCCCCTAGTTCTAGTTTCCCCGATCATTGGGAACATCCTCGGTGCATCCACCCGATCAAGGCCCCTCACGATCTTATATGTTTCAATGAGATCGCCTCTCATTCTCCTAAACTCCAAAGAGTAGAGTTCCAGCTTACTTAACCTTTCCTCATATGTCAATCCCCTCATTGCAGGAATTAATCTTGTAAACCTTCGCTGCACTGCCTCCAGGGCTAGTACATCCTTCCTTAAGTATGGACCCCAGAACTGTACACAGTATTCCAAATGTGGTCTCACTAATACTGTGTACAGCTGCAGCAAGACCTCCGTGTTTTTATACTCAATCCCCCTAGCAATAAAGGCCAAAACTCCATTGGCCTTCCTGATTGCTTGCTGCACCTGCATACTGACTTTTAGTGATTCATGTACCAATACCCCTAGATCCCTTTGCGTTGCATTACAACGCAGCTCCTCCTCATTTAGAAAATAACTTGCCCTATCATTTTTTTTCCCAAAGTGAATGACTTCACATTTATTAGTATTAAATTTCATCTGCCAAGTTGTTGCCCACTCACCTAGCTTATCTATATCCTTTTGCAGACTCTTCCTATCCTCCTCATCCCCTACTTTTCCTCCCATTTTTGTATCGTCCGCAAATTTTGATATATTACACTTGGTTCCCTCCTCCAAATCATTTATATAAATTGTGAACAACTGGGGTCCCAGCACCGACCCTTGCGGAACCCCGCTAGTTACCGGTTGCCATCCCGAGTACGAACCATTTATCCCCACTCTCTGCTTCCTATTTGTTAGCCAATCCTCTACCCATGCTAATATATTACCCCCAATCCCATAATTTTTTATTTTTAGCAATAGTCTCTTATGTGGCACCTTGTCAAAAGCCTTTTGGAAGTCCAAGTATACCACATCCACCGGTTCCCCTTTATCCACCCGGGTTGTTACTTCCTCAAAGAATTCGAGCAGATTCGTTAAACAGGATTTCCCCTTCACAAAACCATGCTGGTTCTGTCCGATGAAGTCATGTTTATCCAAGTGCCCCGTTAGTGTTTCTTTAATAATTGTCTCTAACATTTTACCCACCACCGATGTTAGACTAACCGGTCTATAGTTACCCGCCTTCTGTCTACTTCCTTTTTTAAATATAGGTGTTACATTGGCCATTTTCCAATCCACTGGGACCGTTCCTGCCTCCAGGGAGTTTTGGAAAATTATCACCAATGCATCCACAATCCCCACCGCTATCTCCCTCAAGACCCTTGGATGTAATCCATCAGGCCCAGGGGATTTATCCTCCTTCAGTCTCATTAAGAGTTTCTTTCAACATTCCACATTGTAGGTTAATTGGCTTCAATAAATTGTCACTAGGGTGTAGGATGGAATGAATGTAAGGGCGAGTGCCGGTGAGCAGGCCGACTGCGGGAGGGAGTGCACGGCCTCGACAGAGGAGTGGGCCACTGGAGGCTCTGCAGCAGCCTGGGGCTCGGCTGGACCGCACGCTGCTCCAAGAGGCCGAGCACGTGGACCGGACGCGGCCTACAGTGGCGGAGGACACCACGGCTATGCTTGGCTCAGCCTGGGCTGTGAACTTGATGAAATGGGGGTGCCGGCATTACATGCAAAATTAATTTTGCCATGTAATGTTTAATTGCATATGTGAGAATAAATAAATATCCATCACTTGAGAGTCTCCTCAGTAGAGGAAGGCTGGAGACTGCATCAGAGGAAGCAGCACAGTCCAAGGGCAAGCGATTAACAAGCTCGGCTCAACAAAAGATCTGCCCTACCCTTTCAAACCGATGTGAAACTTGAATTTAGCATGATTTTAGCTTCTTTGTCTAGATTTAAGTGGCAATCTCATACGCAAAGTTAGCTGCGTGGTTTAACTACATCCTTAACTAAATTTACCATAAGGTATTTCACTATAACTCTGCATCAATTTTACTGCTGTAAAAATAACTTTACGCTCTTTCTGCGAGATTTAAAAAATATACACTCACACCGTCATGTATAAAGTGGCCCTCTGCGCTATACTGCTTCTCATTAAATGTGGGTATTGCAGCCACTTACCAGCACTGGACAACAGCAAATGGAGGCTACTGAGCACAGAAATGAATGCTGTGGTCTGAGGTTTTCACAGCCACAAAATGGGAAGGCTCGTGAAATAAATAGTCAGTGGCCTGTGAATGTCCGAGCACTTAAGAATGAAATAGCACAACACTACTTTTTTTTATTTTAATCAAGGACGAGTCTCACCCCAGACACTCCCTCTTCTCCCCTCTCCCATCAGGCAAGAGGTACAGAAGTGTGAACGCACACACACCTCCTGATTCACGGACAGTTTCTTCCCAGCTGTAATCATGCAACTGAATCATCCTATCACCAACTAGAGAGCGGTCCTGAGCTACCATCCACCTCGTTGGAGACCCTTGGGCTATCTTTAATCAGACTTTACTGGATTTTATTTTGCACTAAATGTTAATCCCTTTATCCTGGATCTGTACACTAAGAACGACTCGATTGTAATCACATAGTCTTTTCACTGACTGGATAGCACACAACAAAAAGCAACTTCTACTGCTGCGCCACTGTTCCGCCTTAGAGTACAAAGTTTCTAAAGTACATCAGTATCTGTAAAATTCTTTGAGAATTTGAAAGGTTCTGAAATGCTTTAGAAATGAAAGACTTTTATTCTAATGTGGGTTTTGGTTGGGATGCAAATAAGACATTAAAAAAAAAAAATAGCTTTGGACACCTCAGGACACCCCAACTGCTTTAACTCAAGAAATAGGTTTTGAGGCAAAACAAAAATTGCTGGAAAATCTCAACAGGTCATGCAGCATCTGTGCGAAAGTGAAACTTTCCACAGTTTTAGGATTCCAATCCTTTCTCACAACTGGAAAAGAGAGAGATGCAATTTAATTTTCAGTAGGAGAGGACGCAGAGCTGGGATAGAATGAGAGGAACTGGCTTAATAAGACCATAAGGCAGTAAATCTTTCATCACAGATCTTGAGCATAAGAGCCAGAAAGCCATGATGCAATATTATAGGACTTTGGTTAGGCCACATTTGGAGTGTTGCAGTTCTGGTCGCCCCAGGAGAGTAAAGGATGCCAAACCTTAGGAGAAGGTGCAGAAGAGATTTATTGGAATGATGCCTGGATTAAGGGGTTTGACCAGATTTGGATTGGTTAATCTGGAACATCGGAGATATCCCAAAATCTTACCTATCCATGTTCTACAGTAACGCAGTGCGTTACTGAAGCACTTTTTGGGGGGTTTTTCCCATCGTATTTCCTACATTGTTGTACTCTTCATCTGCAGTTCCTTGTGTCTAAGATTGGCACTGTACAACTATTCGAGCATTACCCAGTTACAAATTATTGAGCATGAAGGGCAATGCTTGAGACTGCAAAAATTCTTGTTCATATTTCGAAAATACAGCCGTGGAAGTCTTCTCCTTGATATAAAGAAACAGTGAGGTAAAACAGCCATGACGGAATTGAGTCGGACACCCAGGATTAGTTTCCCATTGTACTCAAAGATTCTCTCACACACTGAATTGCAGGGATGACGAAAGGAAGTAGCTTAATGCATGACCTGGCATTGACCTTGCGAGTCGATGATGCAGAAAATTTGGGATCACTGCCAGGAGGTCGAGAAGGAAGAGATCAAGATCAAACATCGATGCATTTTCAATATTTAGCGAGGAATTTTGCGGGTTGTTCTCTTAGATCCACTGCAAACACTTGTGTATCCTCTCTTGCTAGGGATATCTCTCTCCTGCCACCAAGAAGTTAGTGAAATCTTATCTCATTTAGTTTGAGCCCATCCTTGCTGTTTTTGGCCTGTAGTGCAAGTGCTCCAGTGGAGATCTAATCCTCAATCTCCGTTCTTGCTTTACCTGGAGGTGGACCATCTTTTCAAAAGGGGTAAAAAGTTGCACAAAAGGAAGAGGGATCTAGTAATCAGCTGCATCATCAAAGGGAATAATGACCTTGGTTTTGTTGAGAGCGATCACGATGCCATAGACAGCGACCTTCAACAGCCAAAGACCTATATTTAAACTCTCTCCTTTGGGTTCTCCTTAAGCCTTCCTCTAACTGTGGCTTTAGGCTCGTGTGCCCACATTATATGATCGCCTTGAAGCACTAACTCCATCTTCTCATCCACAGGCACTCCTTGACCTCCTGGAAGGGCTTTGAGGACTGTAGTCATTCACAGGGACTGGAATGAAATGTACAGTAGTTCCGTGCAGTTTGAACCAAATCTCTTCACCTCCCAAGAGGCACCTTCATTCAGCCTGTGTCTTGTAGGTTATCACATCCACATGCTGGTGTTCCACGAACAGCTCAGCACGTGACATATCCGCACACACTCCTCAACACATGATCATTTAGTTCAGTGGTATAGCATGGAAACAGGCCCTTCGGCCCACCAGGTCCACACCGACCAATAATCACACTAGTTCTATGTTATCCTGCAAACTAGAGGGGCAATTTACAGATGCGATTTAACCTACAAACCCACGCGGTCAGAAAGAGAACATACAAACTCCGTACAGACAGAACCCTGCTCTCTGGCTCTGTAAGGCAGCAACTCTACCACTGCGCCACAATGCCACCCATTCTCTAAGACTCTGTCCCTCATCATATAAGTCTCCAACACACAAGTCTCTTTGAAATGTGCTGCATACTCCTCAGTTGTTGTTATTCGGAAACAGTGATAAAGTTGTTCTTCCTACCTTAACATCGGAGAAGTATGTTTTCAGTATGGTTGAGCTGGGGTATCGTGTATAGAAAAACATCAGCTTGGCTTTCTTCAGGTGATTAGGTGTTAATCCCTCCTGAATTGGAAGACTGGTTAAGGTCATTCAATCAAAGTAGTCAACCTCATACAGCGCAGAACCAGGCACTTCGCCCCATCTTGCCCATGCCAACCAAAAATAGTAGAACGGCTGAAGAGATATTGTTTCAAAGATCAGGACACATATGGAAACTCGGTTTCATGTTATTCTCATGCAATAGAGTCAAACCAGAAAACAACAACGTCAGGTACATTAGCATATGAATTTTTATTTAAAGTTTATTTAAACTTGGTTCTGTGTCAAATTTTGTTTCTTACTTGATTTGTCCTGTGATTTGTGATTCGTCTGAAAGTTTCAATGGGCTGTTCTTGCTTGATAAATATTAACTTCAACTTGATAAATATAAATATCGTATGCACTTATATTTTTTTTTACATATGGCTTTATGATGAGTGGCTTTATGAGTGTCATGCAGAGACTGCTACGTTACAAACTTTCAAAAATACTCAATTGACTTTAATGCACTTTGGGTTATCTTGAAAGGGATGTCAAAGGTTCCACATAAATGCTACCCTTTATTCCTTTGTTGTGTCTGTTGACTGCTTTTCGTTGCTAAGTATTGAATGCAGAGCCATGGGCAAACTCTCACACTTTCTCTCCCATCAACTTCACATTTTAATGACCACTTCCGTGGTTGCACACTGGAAGTTTTTAACTAATCTCAGACATATTAAGTAATCCTTACGAGGTATACGTGTGGGCCAGAGCACTTTAAGAAGCCACACATCTACCCTGCACAATTCAGAATTTAACCCACCTAAGGTTTGTAGCCCCTCTGCTACAAAGTGCGATTGAAATAATAATTTGAAAAGGCACACCTGTTAAATGAAGAAAAATGTAGCCACATATATTTTTACATTGCTTCTCTGCGATTGAGTGTGTAAGAGGATATTGGCAGCTGGGAGGTAGTGGATATTGCCTGCATTAGTATCAGAAACTCTTTGGAACAATAGTGGGCCTGGAGTACTAAGTGGCAATGAAAGGCTCACAACCACTCATATCTCCTTGTGAGCACCCGAGAACCTTCTTTAATATAGCAACACACTCCATTCAATTACAGATGCCCAATCCACTTTAATGAAATGATGTCTATTTACATATTAAGCAAACAAGAAAATAAAGGACTTTGCAAATCAGTTTGGGAATATAATTCACTTAATGGATTTCTGTTTTAAATTGTTCTTTTTTTTCCCCCACTTGAATGTCTCCTTGCTTTTGTTTGCAGTTTCAAAAAAAAAAAAACTTTGGGTGGGTACATACCAGGGTGCAGGAGTGTCAAGTTAAATGAAAAATATTTCCAAAGGACATTCTTCTTGCATGTAACATGTTGTTGGCCTGGCAGTATAGAATGTTATGCTGTCTTTACATTTAATTAGCTGGATCTGCTGTGAAGTCTTCAATTAGCCTTTAAGGTGACAGGGATAACATTTGAAGGAGATGTGCAGGGCGAGTTTTTATTTCACAGAGTGGTAAGTGCTTGAAATGCAAAGCCAGGAGTGGTGGTGGAGGCAGGTACGATAGTGGTGTTTAAGAAGCTCATGGATAGGCACATGGATATGCAGGCAATAGAGAGATATCGAATACGTGCAGGCGGACATTAGTTTAACTAGACATCATGCTTGACACAGACATTGTGGAAAGAGGGACCTATTCCTGTGATGTGTTGTTCCATGTTCTATGTTCTAAACAAGTAAGAGGACTAGAGATTGCTGAGAGAATGTTTCATGTGAAACATGAGGCGGCACAGCTGTAGAGTCACTGCCTTACAGCGTCAAAGACCAGGGTTCGATCCCAACTAAGGGTGCTGTCTATTCTCCCCATGACCTGCATGGGTTTTCTCTGGATGCTCCAGTTTCCTCCCATACTCCAAGATATACAGCTTTGTGATTTAATTTTCAGTAAAATTGTAAATTGTGTGTGTAGGATCGCTGGTCGGTTCGGACTCAGTTGGACGAGGGGCCATGTTTTCGCTCTGTACCTCTAAGACTAAAACAAAAAAGCTGAATTTGTTCCCATCTATTCCATGACCATCAAGCTGCCTGTTAGGGTTGTGGTATCTGAAAGGAATGAGAAAGCCAGTTTGTCACAATCCAGCCATTGGCCACATTACCAAATTAAAAATGAGTTTAAAAAAATCTTATCTGATGTTCCAGTACATCAGTGGGGAATAACTTCACTTGTCAGATATGCCAGCTATCAGACAAGATGTTAAACTGAGGCCCTGCCTGCTCGTTCAGACAGTTGGAAACATTATTTATTTAAAAAACTGACAAAGATTATCTTCGGTAACCTGGAGATTATTTATCCTTCATTTGTTAAAACTAAAAGAGAAAGATTTGCTTGTTATCAGATTGCTATTTGCAGGAGCATATTGTTAAAAAACCTGGTCATATATCCGAGAAACAAGGAACTGCAGACGCTGATTTACAAAAGGAAAAGCCCCCAAATGCTGGAGTAACTCAGCAGGTCAGGCAGCATCTCTGGAAATCACGGATAGACTTCATTCAGAAGTAAGATCACCTCTCCATGTTCTCCAAAGACACTGCCTGACCCACTGAGTTACTCCAGCACCATGACATTTTTCATCATATTTCCTACATTGTTTGTAAGTCACTGTAGGGCATTATGAAATGGATGACAAAAGTACTACAAAAATGAGTCTTCCTTTTCTGTTGGATAAGGATAACATGCTCTCAGGTTCAGGTATTTTCAGGGTCATTTTGACTGAATCGAGTCTTATGACCCAATGTAACCAGATTTTGTACTGAATTTTACCCGAGCACTGGACTAAAATGTTACTGCTTGCTGAAGTCTTTACTGTTAAAGAAGACCCGTCTCTAAGGGGGTCATTACTTCCACCTCTTTTGCAAAGGAGTTTTACAATTGATCTGTACACTTATAAGTAGCAGTGACACTAAATAAGTAGTGCCTGTTTTTTGTTTTTATTTGACATGACTACCAACTCCAGTTACATGACCAAACATTTGCAATAGAATTCTCCTCATTAAATTTGCATCTTTAAACAAATGAAAGATTTGCTTTCCAAAGTGTTCCCACAGGAAACTGCTTTAGGAAAATTGGCCTTTTGTTGATACAAAGAGTGAAGAAAACATTTAATTAGACAGAAGCAAACAGGTGCACAACTTCCCGTTTGTAAGAAGTGTTGAAAGTTCAGTTCAGGTTAGTTTATTGTCACGTGTACTGAGGTACAGTGAAAAGCTTTTTGTTGCGTGCCAACCAGTCAGCAGAATGACATACATGATTACATTCAATCCATTTACAGTGTACTGGTATCGTTTTATTTTGGGAAAAGATGTTTTCTTTTTAACCTCTCAAACTCTCCTGGCAATGACTTCAAAAGCTGGTGGGTAAGAGAAGGTCCTGGAGGTGCATCCTGGATGGGCTCTTTTGGCTCCTTTGTGATTTCTGCCAGGTTGAGTTGACCTCACAAGGTAAGCTGACTGTTCCCACATATGAGTTGAGAGAAGGGTCAGACATGGGAACATCAATCTGGGAGTGTGTGGAGAGTTGAGGTTCTGAGGGAGTCATGGACTGGAGGATGAACAGGCAGAGGAGGAAAGTTTCTGTTGGGGTTCAACAATGCTACCCACGGTCATTCACGTTGAGACAAACTACATTCCCCCACTGGATTAGGATTGACCGACCAGATCAGAAATGGTCACGTCTTCCATTTGAGTCAGGCCAATCCCAATCTATGACAGACACAAAAGGCTGGAGTAACTCAGGCAGCATCTCTGGAGAAAAGGAATAGGTGACGTTTCGGGTTGAGACCCTTCTTCTGACTGAGAGTCAGGGGAAGGGGGAACGAGAGATATAGACGGTAGAAATGAATGGAAGATACGCAAAAAAGCAATGGTAATCAAAGAAAAATCACAGACGGTCGACCCGAAATGTCACCCATTCCTTCTCTCGCTGAGTTACTCCAGCATTTTCAGTCTATCTTCGATAATCAAGGAAATGTACAGCACACAATAGGTCTAAGACTATAACCCTCATCTCTCCCTGAAATGTTAGCTTCTTAAATTTATCAGTTGTGTTTTGTTTTTTTTAAACTGATTCATGTGATGCAAATGCTGTGTCCTCTGGATTTCGTAACATAGCCACAATGCTTCCGTCCCTCTAGCCTAATATCTGCTCATTTGATTTAATGTTAACTTTATCTGATTAAGCTTCTCAGTATGTTTTACATTTTCAAAATGTGTTCAATTAATGCAAGCAGTGGTATGATTCAGTTTTGTGGTGGAAGCTTCAATGCAAGATGCTGCATAAAAATCTGGTTGTGGCAGCCGAGCGACTTTGGTCTCAAACCGTCGTTCATCGAGCTCGCATAGACCTGGCGTGATAATAGACAATAGGTGCAAGAGTAGGCCATTCGCCACTTCGAGCCTGCACCGCCATTCAATGTGAACATGGCTGATCATCCCCAATCAGTACCCCGTTCCTGCCTTCTCCCAATATCCCCTGACTCTGCAATCTTTAAGAGCCCTATCTAGCTCTCCCTTGAAAGTATCCAGAGAACCTGCCTCCACCGCCCTCTGAGGCAGATAATTCCACACTCACAACTCTCTGTGAGAAAAAGTTTCCTCATCTCCATTCTAATTGGCTTACCCCTTATTCTTAAACAGTGTTCCCTGGTTCTGGACTCCCAACATCGGGAACATGTTTACTGCCTCTAGCTTGTCCAAACCCTTAATAATCTTATATGTTTCAATAAGATACCCTCTCATCCTTCTAAACTCCAGAGTGTACAAGCCCAGCTGCTCCATTCTCTCAGCATATGACAGTCCCGCCATCCAGTGATCTGGCCTGACCAATCAACGTTGACCTAGGTGAACATGAGGGGGTGCAACAGATGACGGGGCTAGTCTTCACTTCACAGTCAACACGTTAACACACACACCTTGTCCTTTTGTACTAATTGTTGAGCTGTATCGTTTAAATATTATATTTTTTATACAACCCGTGAACCTCTTCAGTGGTGACGGCAACGATCCAAAACGGCCTCTTTTGGATTTCATCATACCTGGAGGAGACAACCCAGATCAGCAGGACGCGGTTTCACTCAAACTGCCCAATTTCTGGACATCACAACCCCAAGTGTGGTTTGAACAGGCCGAAGCCCAATTCCACATCCGCCAGATAACTGCCAACGTCACCAAGTACTACTACGTGGTCAGTGCGCTGGACTGAGAAACGCTGGGCGCCTCATCGATTACCTTTGCCAGCCACCAGCAAGTACAAAGGGATCAAGACGCTCCTCAAGGACACATTCGGTCTCAGCTGCCGCAACAGTGCGGCAAAACTCCTGCACATCGATGGACTAGGAGACCTCAAACTGTCCGTGCTCATGAACGAAATGTTCGCTCTGATGGATGGACACAAGACCTCCTTTTTGAACAGGGCAAGCGCAGGTAAGTCGGACTAGGGTGGCTGGGACATTGTTGGCCGGTGTGTGCAAGTTGGGCCGAAGAGCCTGTTTCCACACTGTATTACTCTATGTCTATGCCTCTCTATGGACAGGTCTTCCTCAAGCAGATGCTAGAGGACATCCGCCTGCTCCTCGCGGATGATGATTTCACCGACCCCCGGCGGCTGGCAGCCCGTGTGGACGTGCTGTGGCAGGCCAAACAACAGGGTGGAGCCACCATCAATCGGGTGGCGGCTGCGCCTCGGCAGGTCATTCGGGCGGTCCCAGCCTCCACGGAAGGAGCGGCAGTGACATCGGCCACGAACGGCGCCAGCAAGGAGAAGTGGTGCTGCTACCACCAAAGGTGGGGCTCCGAGGCCCGCCGATGCCGACCACCCAACACGCATTCGGGAAACACTTCAGCCGGCCATCAGTAGTGGCAACTGCGGCCGGCCAAAAACATTAACTCCTCTACACCTGGAATCGTCATTGACACAGGAGCGAAGGTCAGTGTTTTGCCCCCCCCCGTTCTGGAAAGATGGGGCCTCCCCCGACCACGGCCAACAGCAGCAACATCAGAACATACGGTGTCTGCACGATCCCACCCAACTTCAACTCCTGTCGCTTCAAGTGGACCTTTACCATCGCCGATGTCTCACAACCGCTGCTGGACGCCGATTTCCTCTGGGCGCCCATGGTTGACGTGAAAGGACAACGTCTCGTTAATTCTGAGACGTTCGAGTCGATCGCCTTGCGCCACGCCAAATTGACTGCACCCCACCTCAGGTCAGTGACCTTCTCCGACAACCAGTACGCCAGGATCTTGGCCGATTTCATTGCCATCATAACTCCCCAGTTCACAATGGCCAGCCCCAAGCATAGGGTGAAGCACCATAACCCACCACCGGACCGATACTCCATGCACACGCACACAGGCTGCCCCCCGACAAGCTCCAACTGGGCAAAGTCGAGCTCCGCAAGATGGGGGAAATGGGCTTTGCATGGTCCCCAAAGTGTCTGGGGGCTGCAGATCCTGTGAGGACTACCGCCATCTCAACAAGGTCACAACAGCCAACCAGTACCCTGTCCCTCACATCCAAGACTTCATGGCAAACCTGGACGGTAACAAGATATTTTCCAAGATCGACCTGGTACGCGGCTACCATCAGTTTCCGGTCCACCCAGACGACATCGCCAAGACGGCCCTCATCACCCCGTTCGGGCTCTTTGAGTTCCTGTGCATGCCTTTCGGCCTCAAGAACTCCGCCCAAGCTTTCCAACGGCTCATGGACACGGTGGGCCGCAGGCTGGACTTCGTGTTCATCTCATTATTTTTTATTTTACTAGTCATGTAGCTCGACCTGGACTGTGCACATTGGTCCAAGAAAGAACAGAGTCAGCCAGATCATATCACTTAAATCTAATACCCAAGGTAACATTTATTTAGCCAATACACTGATTCAGTTGCAGGAAAAAGGTGAATTTCAGCTTAAAAAAAAAATAAATACACACATTTGGTAAATTTAGCCGAGAGATTCAGCAAGGAAACAGGCCCTTTGGCCCACCGAGTCTGCACTGATCAGTGATAGCATTATTCTACACACACTAGGGACAATTTACATTTAAAACCAAGCCAATTAACCTAGATACCTATACGTCTTTGGAGTGTGGGAGGAAACCGAAGATCTCGGAAAAAAACACACGCAGTTACGGGGAGAACGTGCAAACTCGGTACCGACAACACTCGTAGTCGGGATCGAACCCGGATCTCTGGTACTGCAAGGCAGCAACTCTACCGCTGTGCCAACGTGCCACCCATGTTAATGGTGGCTTGTTGTGTAGTAGTTCGTGATGCAACAAAACTATACAATCAGTAGTGCTGAACGTTCGGTATCATTGCCCAAGCCTTGGGGGTTGGGAAGCAAGTAGATTAGCAAGCAAATGGAATTTCTTAGTCGTGTTGGAGGCGCAAGATGGCACCAGAGGATGTGGCTCTTTGCATGCTGGTCCCAGAGGAGGATCTACTATTATCTAATGCAATCACCCCACTCTTTTAAATCTCTTTTCAACTTGTAAATTATTATTTCTAGCTATTCTAACAATATTCTCTTTACAGAAACTTGAAAGAGCATACCACCAGACTTAGGAATAGCTGCTTCCCCTCTGTTATCAAGCTCCTGAACGGTCCCTCTATGACTGGGGTTCCCAACCTTTTCATCCCGTTTACCCCTGACAACTTTAATAGCACATAACAAAGTTATTTCACTTATTTATGAACAACTAATGATGAACAGATACTGGTATACCAGAACCAAACACAGTCGTTCAATGAGAATAAATACGTACAAATCCAGAATCAACAAATTTACCCCCTGGGTCAGCGAAATTTACCCCCTGTGGGTAAATTTACCCCAGGTTGGGAACCCTTGCTCTATAAGCTAGGGTGCAGTCCCCATCTTCCAATCTACCTCAATGCGGATGTTCAACCTTTTCTCTGGAACTGTTACACTACAATGCAGAGAACTAAATTCTACACCTATTTTTCTTGGTGCTCTACTTCTTGTACTTGGCTTGATTGTATTCATGTCTAGTAATATCTGATTTAATAGTAAGATTAAACGAGAACTTACCAGTTTGAAGTTTGATCTGTATTTTATGAGGAGTTACGATGAGGGATTACGTGAAGAACCCCGCCAGGACGCATGCGTGTCATTCTTCAAAGCAGCGGTGTGAAATCACAGATAACTGTAATGACTAAACATAGTAAGATTAGAGAAGAGATACCAGTTAAGTATATGATCAGGGTGGGAGCGGAGGGCACGTAATCCCTCATCGTAACTCCTCATAAAATACAGATCAAACTTCAAACTGGTAAGTTCTCGTTTAATCTTACTATTTTACTTCGGAGTCACGTGAGTGACTACGTGAAGATTTTAAAGCTGTGATTTCATGCCGTGGAAACGAGTCCATGCATCACGTCTGCCTTGACTGTGGGAGGAATTGTGTTAACATAATTTGGACATGAATTCGACATTGAAATCATAAAAATTTTTAACACAAATTTATAACCCCTTTTTATGGGTTTAAATTAATTTACAGAACTTAAATTGTTTCTGCAAATGTTCCAGGTTTCATTACTGGTTTATTATAAAATAATTGGAATGTTTTCCCCTCCAGACCATCCTGCTGCCTTGAGGATTTGGTCCATTGGTACATCCAACTGTATCGCTGCCAATGTAGCTGCAGCCCTGGTGGAAAGAGATTTTTAAAAATTAGTATCCACCCCAGCCTGTGTTAGCACCTGTTTCAGCCATCTTGAGATGGTCTGGACCGCCACTCTTGGTGTGGTTGCTAGTGGCTGACCAAAATGTGCCTTTTCATTGCCTCTTAGGATATTATTTTTCTCCATGTATAACGACAGATGTCTTATTATACACAGACGGTCATCTGTTGGGTATTACCTAATTGTATATTGAGGCCTGCTGATCCCTTTTCTGTTCTGCTTACTATCTCATAAATATGAAACGTAATATTTTCTGTTGAGGAAGTCATGTTGTCCAGTCTAGTTTTTGCAGTGACTGTATCCTCTGTGCCGTGACCAATACCATTAGCATGACTGTTTTAATGTCAGTCTGTGTAGGGACAGAACTGTTGCTGGAGACCAATTCCTGAGCATCTTCAGGATTATTCTCACATTCCCATATTTGGGAGTATCTGGTTCCCCTCATAGGTTTTGTACCAGTGGGTGAGTCCCAACAGTGTAATGGTCTGTCCCCTGCCATAGGTAAGTCGATAGGGCACTTCTGGCGCAGTTGATGGCACTGTAACTGAGCCCCTCATCATAGTGGAGGCCTGCCAGATATTCCAGAACAGACGGGATGTTCATGTCTTTGATACCATGTTTGATACCACTGGGGACCATGGTTGTGTAGGCCAATCGGGTACTACCAATACCAGATGCAGAGTCTTGTTGTATTTCCTTAATACCCGACTGATGAGGCAGGAAAGGAGGGAATGCGTAATAAACAATCCCCCCCCCCCCCCAATGCAGCGAAAATGCATCTGTCGCCGCTGCCCCAGGGTCTGGTTCCCATGTAACATAATTTGATAACTGGTGGTTAAGTCTGGATGCGAATAAATCGATATCTGGTGTTCCATATTTTGCTGTGATATCAGCAGTACTATTTTATTCAACATCCATTCGGTGTTTTCATTAAATTTGCGTGACCTGGTGTCTGCCACTGAATTTAGTCTTCCTGGTAGGTAAGTGGCTGATATCCAAATATCTCTCTGGATACACCATTGCCAATTTGTATAGCCAGATTGTCACATAATGTCAATTTGTTTCCACCCTGTGGTTAATGTATGCTACCACGGTGGTATGGTATTGGTGGCTCCGCACCCAAGTGCACTGGCATCAGTTTGTAGTACCATGGAAGGGTTACTGACAATGATTGGATTGGAACAAGGCCAGATGTTATCTATCCACCATTTTAAGTTCCATTTTAGCTTGATTGGTAGTTTCACAGATCTGTCAAAGTGACCTGCATAATTTAGAGTGCTCGTATTTTGCTCTCTGTATGTTTTGGTAATGTAGAGGTCCAAATTGAGTGGCTGGAAAGGCAGCCATCATTATGCCAATTACTTTAGCTACCAATCTGATGGATGGTTTGCTGATGTCAGTGAGGTTATTGCAAGCCTCTATTAAATCTCTAGCCTTTCCCTTAGGCAGAGTCACCGACATGTGAACTGAGTCAATGGTGAAACCCCAGGTAGTCCATAGTAGTGGAAGGCGTTAGTTTAGATTTAACTGGATGAAAAATGAATCCCAGTTTTCCAAATAACTTTTTTGTGGCTGTTACAGGTTGTTTGGCCAATTCCAAAGTTTTGCCCATAATGAGTATGTCATCTAAATATGCCATGACCATGTGTGTACGTTTCCGTATAAACGCTAGGGCTGGTTTCAAATTTTTTGTGAACAGCCTGGCCTGATGATAACCCATTTGGCAGTGCTTTATACTGTCAGAGTTGTGCCATCCAGTTGAATTTTAAGTAACATCTGTGGTCACCTCGTATAGGCACTGAGTAGTAAGCATCTTTTAAATCGATGCTGGCCATTGAAGTAACCTTTGGAAATTAATTGTTAAGCAGTAACAAAGGTATCTATTTTGTCAGATCTATGATGATGCGATGACCATCATCTTTTTTGTTTTTGATAAATATATTGGACACGAATTCTAATGGTTCGTGTTGAGTTTTCTCAATTACACCTTTTATGTGAAGTTGCTTCAGTTCAGCTTGCGCTTTTGATTTTCCTTTATCAGAAGGCACGAACATTCAGTTCAGTATATGTTGAACTGGAGGGCTGTACTTGTGTATAAACTCTGTTGTATATCCCTGGATACTGCTTAAGATGTAAGTATCGGTTGTTATCATGCTCCATGCATTCAGAAAAGAGTATAATCTCCACCCAATCTCCGTTCCCACTGTATATTGTAGGGAACCAGACCCACCTACCTCCATAGTTACCAGTGGCAGGTTTACTTTTTGTAGGTTCTTCGCTGCTGTTGTAGCACTGGGGTCTGGATTTTCGGTTTGGTTGGCGTTGGAGGTCCCCGCATCTTCCAAGAAGGCCGGTCTGGGCCATGGCCTAAAAAGACTCATGTTTTGGGTACCGGTCCTTCGAGCTTTCACCAGTTCTGCTGGTGGGTGCGTGGGGGTGCTGTCGTTAGCCGTAGTGGGTTCCAGTAGGTTCTCTTGTTCCTGCACCCCCTGCACACTTGTCTTTTCTTCTGCGGACCCCTCTTCCAGGTCAGCCCAGAACTGACCTGCAGTGCTCCCCTCTGATGAGGTAGAAGCACTGTGCAGCCCTTCAAGAGGTACTGCTGTGGGTTTATCATAGGGCCCACAGTGACCCGACTCCATCTCCCGGAGTCTGTCATGTTGGAGCAAAGCTCCATACACCGCTTCTTCCGGCTCCAGCGCTCTCGGGCGGGCGCTGGCCGCCCGCGGTTGTTCAAAGTCGGACTCCTCCGAGTCCACGACCTTGTTTGTTTTGTGTCTAGCCTTTCCGCCCGGCCGCGTGGATCTGGCCGGTGTGGAGGCGACATCGGGCACAGCTGATCCCACTACGGGTGATCCAAGTGCCGCTGGCTGCTGCTGGCTGCCTGCTGCTCCACGGTCCTCCTTCTCCAGCTTTGTCCTTACTGTCCTTCCGTGGAGTGGATATGGCCGGTGTGGAGGACATCTGGCACAGCTGATCCCATCTAGCCCACCAGCTTTGTCGCAGCCCGTTGGTTTCTGCACCTGCAATCAGCATGGTAAATACAAAAAAGACCGCAGCTCTTACCTGCAGGTCCAGGTTAAAATCATTGCTACGGGTGAACGTCATTCCACCCCGTCTGCTGCCGTTATTGACTTGTCAAAAGTCAACGGCCCCATTTGAATAGTCTCCCGCCCGGCCGTGGTGTTCTGGCCGGCGCGGGACCAAAAGTCGGCACAGCTGTTCCCATTACGGGAGATTAACGTGCCTTTGGTTGCTGCTGCCGGCTGCCCGCGACTCCACGGTCTTCCCCAGCCAGCTTCACTAGCAGCATTTGTGGACACCACTTTGTCCAGCTTCCCCTCCTGTGAAAAAACTCAGCGCGGGGAAACATTCGTTTTTTGCTTCCCTCTCCCGCCCGGCCGGGCCCGGTGCGGGAGCGAGTCGGGAACGAAAGTCGGGCACAGCTGTTCCCATTACGGACTCCGCAGTTCTCCCCCGCCAGCTTTCCCGCAGCCTTCATGGATCCGGTCCATGTTTCCACCTAAAAGGTGAGTGGAAGGAACGCAGAGTCTTCTTACCTGCTGTTCCCGACTTTCAAATTCTGGAACGCAGTCTCCTTACCTGCTGTTCCTGGTTTTCAAATTTTGCCGCTAGGGGAACGTTGTTCCCCCTTGCTGTGACTTGTTGCAATGCGTGTAGCGATATGACACGCATGCGTCCTGGCGGGGTTCTTCACGTAGTCACTCACGTGACTCCGAAGTAAAATTGCATAGCACGCAAACAAAAGCTTTTCACAGTACCTCATTACACACGTAAATAATAAACCTACACCCAAGAATATGCAGAGTGAAATTCCAACGGTGTCGAACACATGGAAAGTGTTTGTAGCATTCTGTAAGATTTTAAAAGGATGGATACAAAAAGCTGGAATAATTCAGCGGATCAGGTAACATCTCTGCAGAAAAGGAATCTGTGATGTTTTGGGTTGAGACATGTCTTCGACCCAAAACGCCACCTATTCCTTTTCTCCAGAGATGCTGCCTGACCCGTTGAGTTGCTCCAACATTTTGTGTCTATCTTCAGTGTAAACCAGCATCTGCAGTTCCTTCCTACACATTTAGAAAGGATACGTTAGCTGAGGAGTAAGACGTGACCTCCACCATGGATTGCAGCTCCCCACATTCTGACTTGATGTGAGAAAGATCGAGGTTCTCTGCTGGTTCTTGTTGAAAGCTTGGGTACAACTTATGCGCTACATGATGCGAGGTAACTTTTGACCTTAGTTTGACAGCGTCCCATGAAAGACACATTGGCTTAAAAGCAACAGTGTCCTTCGCAGTTATGGCGAGGGTACGTCCCATGTCATTCTGCATGTTGTACCTCAAAATGGGCTTGGGCAATTCAGTTAGAGACATCTGGGAATCCAGAACTAGTGTTAAAGGTGGCTTGTCGTGAGGCATTTGACAGGTCTGTTTAATAATCGGACCGACAAGACTCGGCTGGCTTTGAGGTGACTTTCTCACCACCAATGGTATTGCTTCCGTCTGATCGTAAACTTTGAAGGGACAAGTGTTGAGACAGTTGTCAAAATACTTGTGCATCATCACTGGATCTGGGGGGCACTGAAACTCATGACTCGTGGTTTTCAGGTTTGTGTTCTGATATTGTGTGATATTCTTGAGCCTGGTGGTTGGCAGGCTTTGAAGTGCCTGCGAAGAAGCGGTGGAAGGTTTGACAGAGAACAACTGTACCGCTGAGTCAACAATGTGAGCCATTGCATTGGTTAGTTCATACTTTAAAGATTCAGCCAGATATCCACCCTCCACTAAAGAGAAACCAAAATGGTTACAATGCTTGAATTTTTGGTCCAGATTATGATGTTTATTTGCTTCTTTTCCCATTTTCGGTTCTTCCTCGTGGTTAATTGTCTGAACATAGTCCCCATAGAGACCTTGGTCCACATCGGAGACGTCACCATGATACCTTTCTGAAGGGTTTCCTACATTCTCAACGCCACCCAAATGGAAAGTGGAGTCAGAAGCATCGTCTTGGTCCTCATGCTCCGATTCACCATCATCATACACTTGGAAAAACTTTTCCTGAAGTTCAAGGAGCTTTCCCTGCATTTCCTGGAGTTGCTGCTTCAGTCTATGGCATTCTTCTCTTCTGAGCTGCTTCAGGGATGATGCTAGCCTGGGACTCTTCCTGGGATTCTCCTCCCGCTGTTGCTGCTGCTGTGGAAGTCTCTGCTTCCGCTTATTCTCTTTGTACAGGCTCATCAAACTCTCTCGCCCATGACCACTCTCCCTCTCCACCTCACTGTTGGGAAGGTTGGCATTTGGAGAACTGTTCATCCCTCGGATGATGTTCTCTACTCTTGCCCTCTTTGCTCGCAGGTGTTCACTAAACAATCGATCCCCTTCACCCGTGTTCACAGGGTGATGCTGACTGAGAGGCGAGCTGAGATCCTGCCCACCGTCTTCAGAGAAGTTGGTGTTTCTCTCCTGCTGAAGGGAGTCAGCATTGGAATGGGAGAGATTCCTCGCTGAGAAGGTTACCTCTTGATCTGCTGTATTCCTCTTCTTCGAAGCTTTCTCCAGGAACTGTGAAATAATGGCCCTGCTGTGATAAGATGGCACCGGGTCTTGAAAGAAATTCTTTTTCAGGTGTGTTTGAAGCTGGTTTATTTTATTTCCTTCTCTGTAGCAGTTGTTGGGATTGGCCGCATCTTGTTCAGGCACGCTGAGGTTCATTGCATAGGCTGAGGGTTCAGCACCTTGCCTGGAGACACAATGATTAAAGGGAGTTCCGACTTGCGAGTTGAAGCTTCTTTGTTCTGATTTCAAGGACAGGAGAGACGAACTACGGTATTCAGGCATTGCCATGAACTTGACAACTGTTGACACACCCTTCCAAAGTCAGGAAGAAGAAAACCAGGGGACCTGGGTGGTTTAAAAGAAATGTTATTTTCTGAGAGAATTATATTGTGCACTTACATCAACTGCAACACACATCAAGACCATTCAGCCCAACAAATCCAGGCTGTAATTTATGCTCGCAACCTTCCTGTATTCCATAACAAGTTTCTCCTGAAATTTGTATTGGAATTATTAGTGATCATCTTATGCAACACAAAATCTTTGAACTCCCCGACAATGAAAACCTTTCTTCATGCCCAAAAACAAACTGCTGGAAGAACTCTGTTGGTCAGGCAGCATCTGTAGAGGCAAATGCACAGTCGACGTTTTGGGTCGAGATTCTACATCTGGACAGTCAAGTTGAAGGATCCCGACTCATGACATCATGTTTCCATTTCCCTCCACAAATGCTGTCTGACCCATTGAGCTCCTCCAGCAATTGGATTTTTGCTCCACATTCCAGCATCTGCTGCCGCTTGGGTTCTCCATGCCTATTCAATCTCAAACTCTCCCAGGTCATAGTTCAGTCTTCATTTTCTAAAGAAGAGACATAGAAACATCGAAAATAGGTGCAGGAGCAGGCCGTTTGGCCCTTCGACCCAGCACCGCCATTCAACATGATCATGGCTGATCATCGAGAATCAGTGCCCCGTTCCTGCTTTTTCACAATATCCCTCGATTCCGTTAGCCCTCAGAGCTGTATCCAACTCTCCGTTGAATACATTGAGTGAATTGGTCTCCACTGTGGCAGAAAATTCCACAGATTCGCAACCCTCTGGGTGAAAAGGTTTTTCCTCATCTCAGTCTTAAATGGCCTGCCCCGCCTTATTCTTAAACTGTGACCCCTGGTTCTAGACTCCCACAACATCGAGAACATTTTTCCTGGATCTAGCCTGTCCAATCCCGTAATAATTTAAAATGTTTCTATAAGATCCCCTCTCATCCTTCTAAATCCCAGTGAATAGGAAGCAGTCATGGAGAGATACACCATAGAAACAGACTGTTCAGCTCACCGAATCCACATTGACAACCATTTACATCAATCTTACATTAATTTAGTTTAGTGATACAGCACGGAAACAGGCCCTTTGGACCATCGTGTCTGTGCCCACCAGCGATCCCCACACATCAACACTATCTTACACACACTAGGGATAATTTACATTTATACCAGGCCAATTAACCTACAAACCTGTACCTCTTTGGAGTGTGGGAGGAAAATGAAGATCTCAGAGAAAACCCACATGGTCGTACCAGGAGAACATACAAACTCCGTACAGACAGCACCCGTAGTCGGGATGAACCCGGGTCTCTGACACTAAGCACTGCAAGGCAGCAACTCTACCACTGCGCCACCATGCCGCCCTGTTCAACCTTTCCTTATGGTATAAATTCCCAGTTCTGCTATCCTTTGGAAGTTAAAGTGCTGCTTTGCAGAATAGGATGTTAAAAATCAGTTAAAGAAGAAAGTGACTTGGAAACAATATGCAAGGTGAGGGAAGGACAAATTGCCATTTTAATCTGAATGTGTTTCTTGGTTCTGCAGAGATCCAGTTCCCCTACTCTGGCTGTGATTTATTTTGGTTAACTCTAAAAGTCCTCTTAAGGGAGTAATGCTGGGCCAATGGATGTCAGCCTCTTATGGTATGTATTTGTGGAGGAAGCTGATGCTGTTAAAATGGGAAGGAGGGAAAAAAAGCTTTGCTTGGCTCATTAATACTCAGTTATCCAGTGTCCTACCAGTCCAAGTACTGTTTCTTCAACTCCAGAATATTTTATTTTGCTTCGATAAACTATTCCTTACACTCTTACTATGTGTGGCCCTTCAACATTTATTTATGTTTAAGGATTTTAAATATATACTAGACCAAGTGCAGACCCGTTGGGTCTGCTCCCCCAACGCAGCCGTTCCCTACCCGTAGCCCCCACGGGAGACGTGGTCCTCCAACTCAAGCCGTTCAGGACTCAGTAGTGCGGCTGTTTTTAAATGGCGTCTTTGAGGCGAGATGCGGGCACCAGCAGCCGTTATGGTTGCTGGCCAGCAGGAGTTGACAAAGTGAGTGAGTGGGGGGGGGGGGGAGAAGGATTTTATTTAAAATGTGTACATAAACACGACGAAATTTAATGAGTGGATACTTGGAATGAAAAGTGAAATCTCTACCGAAATGGAAAAAAACTCGGCGTTTCTGGGTCTGACGTTGGCGTAGCAACGAATCAAAGGCTGGCAGCCACAAGTCAGAAACACACACAGCCAGCCAGCCAGCCACAGAGTTTTAATATTATATAGATAGAGATAGATAGATAGATAGATAGATAGATAGATATAGATAAATATAGAAGATAGATAGATAGATGATTGGAGCTCATCTACTTCGTCTCAGCAAATATGCTGTTTATTATGCAAAAGTTCTCAGCGAATTCTCCAGCTTTATTATGATGTTATCCCAATTATAAAATTTTCTTTTTTTGTGCATCCTTTTAACGTCTTTTGGGGGGAATGAACCTGAAGGGATTGCTCAGAAAGTGCCCACAGACCAAATGTACAAACCAAAAACCAAATCTGCCCTACTTTAGTAAATTTAATAAAGTATTGATTCTGAACAGAACGCTCTGCAGCTTTGTAGATAGACAAAAAATCTGGTGAAACTCAGCGGGTGAGGCAGCATCTATGGAGTGAAGGACCCTTAGCGAAGGGCTCCATAGATGCTGCCTCTCCCGCTGAGTTTCTCCAGCTTTTTTGGTTACCTTCGATTTTTCCAGCATCTGCAGTTCTTTCTTAAACAACTCTGCAGATTTGCAGTTACTTCACATACTACGTGTTATCCAATTCCATTCGCCTGGATGGAGGCAGCACCTGCCTTTCCACATAAATCACTAGGCAGTTAGTGCCTCGTCAACGAAACGCATTTCCCTTCAAAGACTATAGAGTCCTGGACCCGCATTGTTTTTGTTTGGTTACATAGAAACATAGAAATTAGGTGCAGGAGTAGGCCATTCGGCCCTTCGAGCCTGCACCGCCATTCAATATGATCATGGCTGATCATCCAACTCAGTATCCTGTACCTTCCTTCCCTCCATACCCCCTGATCCCTTTAGCCACAAGGGTCACATCTAACTCCCTCTTAAATATAGCCAATGAACTTGCCTCAACTACCTTCTGTGGCAGAGAATTCCACAGATTCACCACTCTCTGTGTGAAAAATGTTTTCCTCATCTCGGTCCTAATTCTCATCTCGGTCCTAAATTTCTTTGATAATTTCTTTGATAATAGTGAAGTCCTTAGTTAAACTTTCTACTCAATTTTAGTTGATGTTTCCTTGAACCATCACCAATAATGAGCTGGTCCAGGACTATGACTTAGGAAGTGCCGTTTTGTTGGTTTTGTGGGAAGAACTGGTCTGTTCTTCCATTGGGCAGCACTCCACTCTGTGGGAATCAAACTTCAGATAGACACAAAAAGCTGGAGTAACTCAGCGGGACAGACAGCATCTCTGGAGAGAAGGAATGGGTGACGTTTCGGGTCCAGACCCTTCTTCAGACCGTCTCGACCCAAAACATCACCCATTCCTTCTCTCCAGAGATGCTGCCTGTCCCACTGAATTACTCCAGCTTCTTGTGTCTATCTGAAGTTTAAACCAGCATTTGCAGTTCCTTCTTACACAGGAATCAAACTTTATTCCAGTGAATGTACCCTCTGAGAACTAGGCTAAACATGCCTGTTGCAAGTGGCCCTTAAGATAAAACAAAACAAGTCCACGAAGGACAAAAAAAATAACATATGAACTTAAGGATAAATCAAGGCACCCTAATCTTTCCACATGGATAATAGCCGGATTTTCAGTGGAAGGTTACATAATGCTGGATCACAATAGTTAACCCTGTAAACAAGTATACGTGACTAACCTTGCTTCTACGCTATCAAAAATAATATACAAATTCTGCATGCTATGAATCGAGAGAGCAGTCTTTTGCTTGACTGTTCGCCTTTGCTGACAAGTTATTGTGAATAAAGTAGCTGCAGTTTGATAGGCACTCACGTCTCGTGTAAATTATTCAGACGGTTAATGATCCCCACTTGAAGCACTTGCATGTCTAGATATAAACTGACCAAATCAGACTTACAAGATGTTCTAACACCATTCAGGCTCAAATAGCCTGTTAGCACCCACTGTTAAAAGCCATCTTTCTCTATTTCCCCTTAACAATGGAAGGCGGTGGTGTGGGAGTCCTAGGATAAACATGGCTTAAACTCACAGCCACGCAAGAAGTCAGCCAGAAAAGAGAGAGGATGCTGGTGAACAACCCTGAGGCTCTTTAGATTGTTTATAATCAAGCAACCTGGCGACCTCCACTTGTTTTAAAGTGATTTATTTGACAATATAATATCCCAACTAACTAACAAAATCGTGAGTAAAATAGAAGAATCAGTTGAACACATATTACTGAATTACTGTTACAACGCAAAGTACTCGTGCTATAACACGAACACAAGCGCTCAACCAACCAAACCAACCCCAATGCCAAAGTAGTATCTAAGCTATGTATAGGAAGGAACTACAGGTGCTGGTTTAAACCGAAGATAAACATAAAATGCTGGAGTAACTCAGCGGGACAGGCAGCATCTCTGGAGAGAAGGTATGGGTGACATTTCGGGTCGAGACGAGGAAGAGTCTCGACCTGAAACGCACCCATTTTTTCTCTCCAGAGATGCTGCCTGTCCCGCTGAGTTACTCCAGCATTTTCTGTCTATCTTTAGTATCTAAACTACCTATATACCCTTATGCTATAGGACAATAACCAACTCCATGTTCAGTAATAAGCTATCTCCATGTTAACAAACACACAAGATAAATGTTTATCCAAGTGACCCAATCCCAATGCCACAGCTGACCCCACATTTAGACCAGGTTGTTACTGCAATGTAGTAAAAAAGGATGGTAATTATTGCATTCTGCCCTTTTCCGATCCTGCACACAACTTCGCAGCAAACAGCACAGTCCCTCTTATCAACGCACAAATGATCTACATCATGAGGGGGGGTGGGGGGTAGAGACTATTTATTTTCGCGAACTTTAGAGAACATCCACGCCGGTTTGCTACATTTACACTGTCTTCGGGTGTTTCCGCTTTCAAACATTTCACCAGAAATTCTATATATTTCACCGCGCCGTCAAGATACCCAAGTTTAAGAATCAATACTCCCAAAACTGCGGTCGAACTGGTTATTTATTAAAAACAAGCGAAACTCTGAATTTTCCAGAAACGGAACCAGCAACAGATTGTTATTCGTTGCATCAGAAACCCAAAACCTGTAGCAGATAGTGATCGTAAACCAACTAAAATGCGCCCTTTTGCCTTCCTGCACTAATCCGTGACCGTTATTTTGATCTTGTCAATGCATCGAATATTTCCTGCCTTCAAATAGCATCGCATGCAAAGCGAAGGATGATTTCATAAAACCGAGCAGTGCAATTCCACCAAGATTAAAAAAAAAAAGAAATCGGTTCTGACCGGAGATTTAACACTCCCAATAACAACCGGGTGTTTATCAACTTCAGTTTATTTTGTTTTAATCGAGTTGAATACCATCGCACAAAGTCATTTCATTACTGTATATATCAAACATATTTTGGAGACTACGACTTCATCATTATTAATGAACGATCCGCTCACACAAACTTGATATATGTACGAAAGGCGATTTAAGAAAAATCTATATTCTCAAGTCTATTGAACGGTTTTGCAAAATTCAGCATGAGAATAAAGTTGCTCATTCTGAAGATTAATTAACCTTTATTTATTAGAATTAAAATAGGAATTATCATTCTTCACCAGAAAAAAAAAATCACCCCTTTGGTGGGTTAGAACGAATGTAGGACAACGTCTAGAATTATTGTTTTAAGGAATGAAATTCAAGATTTTTACATTATCATTAACCTAGAGGAACAGAAGTTAATGCAATGAATGCAACGAAACAAGGCCAAAATTCTGTTCATTCTCCCTTACATAAATTTGTCCGTTTTGAGAAGCATATGATACAAATCTATTATTCACGCTCTAAACTCGGTCTAAAAGAAACCTGAAACTTAATTCTGCTCGATCGACACAAAATGCTGGAGTAACTCCGCGGGTCAGGCAGCATCTCTGGAGCGAAGGAATGGGTGACGTTTCGGGTCGAGACCCTTTTCAGACCTTCTCACCAATTGCTTCCCTCCAGAGATGCTACCTGTCCCGCTGAGTTACTCCAACATTTTGTGTTTATCTTCGGTTTAAAACAGCATCTGCAGTTCCTCCCTACACTTAATGCTGCTAAACAGGGGGAAAAAAACAATAACTAGCTTTGTGCATTGGAAAATACAGAGATGATGATGATGATAATACTCACATTAGCGTTACAACTTCCTCCGTGCTAGAGGCTCAGTCACTCGGCACGGCACCTGTCTGCATCAATTGCCAGCCCTCAATGTCACGCCTTTTCAAACCATATAAGGATAGGGAGGAGCCTGGCACCGTCGACCAGTCCAAGAATAGGAAAGATAGCTGATAGACAGATTTGCAAATAAAGAGTTTGGTTTGAAGCAAACCATTCTGGGTAGTGGGAGGGTAGACAGAAAAAAATTGGAATAACTCAACGGGTCAGGCAGCATCTCTGGAAGAAAAAGGAATAGGTAACATTTCGAGTCGACACCCTTCTTCAGACTGAGAGTCAGTGGAGAGGGGACCGAGAAATTTGAAAAGGTACAATAGACAAATGAATGAAAGATATGTAAAAAGACAGATCAAAGCCGGCAACGATGACCAAGGGGAGGTGGAGCCCACAATATTCTATTGTTGGTTGTTGGGAAGGAGATAACGAGTGATAAAAACAGTGAAACGACAATGAAACGTGCACAACGACTCGGGTGCGGGAGGGACGGAGAGAGAGGGGATGTAAGGGTTACTTGAAGTTAGAGAAATCAAACACACCGCTGGGTTATAAGCTGCCCCAGCGAAATATGTGAGGAATGGCTTTCCAGAATGCAGTACGCCTAAATAGTTTTACTTGCACACTTGATATTTTGACATCTCGCACTTTTATTTTTTTATATGGAAAGTGTGAATATATTGACATTTAGATTAACCCCAGTGAGAATGTCCATTTATTCCTCTGGCAAGCAATCCCTAAACTCCCAGAGATGCTTTATATAAGCATTTATAACAATAGTTCCCTCAGTGCTTGAGTTTCAGTTTGTGTCAGATATCCATAACGATGTCTATAACATATTTATAACGATGTTTTTACTTAGTGCTGGAGTTTGGGGTTGTGTCAGATATACATGCATTTCCTTAATGCATATTACCTCGACGTATTCCCTTAGTGCTGGAGTTTGGGTTTGAGTCACATAATATATGCATTTATAGCGATGTATTCATCCCCTTTAGTGCAGAAGTTTCAGTTTGTGTCAGATATGCATTTATAACGATGCATTTCCCTTCGTGCAGGAGTGTGGGTTTGTGTCAGATATGCTTTCATTCCCTTTGTGCTGGAGTGTGAATTTGTGCCAGGTATGCATTTATAATGATCTATTACCTTGGTGCAAGAGTTGGTTTCAGATGTGCATTTATAGCGATGCATTCATTCCCTCAGTGCAGGAGTGTGAGTTTGTGTCGGAGATGCATTCATTCCATCAATGCATGAGGAGTGTAGTTTTGTGTCAGATGTGCATTGATAACGGTGCATTTTCCATCGTGCTGGAGTTTGTGTCAGAGTCAGATGTGCATTTGTCGCCTCCCTCCTCCCCGGGTTTCCGGGCTAGGCCGTGCCACAGCTGACTTCCGCCCGGAGTCGGCTCTCGCTGCAGCGTCGCCATGTTCGCCCGCTCACGGTGGCTGCCCCGGAGCCTGAGCCGCCTGGCCGCGGCCCTGCAGGTGAGCGGCCGTGGGGCAGGGCAGGGGAGGGGAGGCACGGCACGGCGAGGCGAGGCGAGGGTCGGCTGCCCGCCCGCCCGGCGGGAGAGCGCGGCCGCTGACACCGGGAGCGCTAGGCCCGAAGCCCGGCTCAAGGGCAGACGGGAGGGGAAGAGTCTCCTTCAGCCCACTCTCCCCACCGCCCTAGACTCCCCTCCTCGACCCCCCTCCCTTCCACCCCCGCCGTGCTGTGGAGCTGCCGTGTTGAAGACCAGCTTGCCAGCCTCCCTTGTCCTTCGCCCTTTGAGCCTGATGAGATCCTGAGCTTGGCTTGCAATGGACTTGAAAGAATTAATGTCCATTGTCGAGTTATAGTCATACAGCATACAACTTGCCCACACCGACCAACATGCCCCATCTACACTAATCCCACCTGCCCACATCCCTCTAAACCTGTCCTAGTCATAGACCTGTCGAAATGTTTCTTAAACGTTGCCTCAATGTCCTCCACCGGCAGCTCGTTCCATACACTTACCCCCATTTGTGTAAAAAAGTCACCCTCTCAGGTTCCTATTAAATCTCTCCCTCTCAACAGTGGATACACAGAGAGTGGTGAATCTCTGGAATTCTCTGCCACAGAATGTAGTTGAGGCCAGTTCATTGGCTATATTTAAGAGGGAGTTAGATGTGGCCCTTGTGGCTAAAGGTATCAGGGGGTATGGGGAGAAAGCAGGTACAGGACACTGAGTCGGATGATCAGCCATGATCATATTGAATGGCGGTGCAGGCTCGAAGGGCCGAATGACCTACTCCTGCACCTATTTTCTATGTTTCTATGTAACACACCTGTGTCCTCTGGTTCTCGATTCCCTACTCTGGGCAAGAGACTGTGCGTCTACCCGATCTATTCCCAGTTGGAAAGGGTACAGAGAAGATTTACGAGGGTGTTGCCAGGACTCGAGGGTCTGAGCTATAGGGAGAGGTTGAACAGGCTGGGACTCTATTCCTCGGAGTCCAGGAGTATGACGGGTGATCTTATAGAAGTGTACAAAATTATAGGAGGAATAGATCGGGTAGATGTATGGTCTCTTGCCCAGAGTAGGGGAATCGAGATGCAGAAGACATAGGTTCAAGGTGAAGGGAGGATTTGATTGGAATCTGAGGGGTAACATTTTCACACAAAGGGTGGTGAATGTAAACAAAGAGGTGCCAGGGAAGGTAGTTGAGGCAGGGACTATTGCAATGTTTAAGAAACAATTAGACAGATACATGGATAGGACGGGTGTGGAGGAATATGGGCCAAACGTACTAGTATAGATGGGATATGTTCGTCCGTGTGGGCGAGTCATAGGGAAGTGTGAGTGGAGGAGGACATGGGCTAGTGGGATTTACTATAACGAATATCCAGCACATACGCAACACTCCATGGCTTACATAATGTGTAGGAAAGAACTGCAGATGCTGGTTTAAATCCAAGGTAGACACAAAATGCTGGAATAACTCAGCGGGACAGGCAGCATCTCTGGAGAGAAGGAATGGATGACGTTTCGCGTCGACAGCTCTTCAGTCTGAAGAAGGATCTCAACCCGAAACGTCACCCATTCATTCTCTCGCCAGTCCCGCTGAGTTACTCCAGCATTTTGTGTCTACCTATGGCTTACTTAATGTTCCATGGCCATATTTCCGATGAACCCATTCAGTCTTTCCCTTCAGTCTCGAAAGCAATCCCATAACCCCCCCCCCCCCCCTTCACCTATTTTCATATAACTATAGTTTAGTTCAGTTTATTGTCATATATACCAAGGTACAGTGGAAAGCTTTTGTTGCGTGCTACCCAGTCAGTGAAAAGACTATACAAGATTACAATCAAGTCGTCCACAGTACAGATACAGGATAAAGGAAATAATGTTTAATGCAAGGTAAAACTTGATCAATGATAGTCCGAGGGTCACCAATGAGTTTGCTGGTTGGTCAGGACTGCTCTCTAGTTGGTGAAAGGATAAAAGAATGAATGAATGCTTTATTATCACACGTGAAGTGTCACAGTGGAATTCTTTGTTTTGCATACCCAAGGTATGCAAAGAGTCACGACATAAAGGGGGTCGCCAAAATTACAAAGTATCCCACGCCGGGAACTCTTTTGTTTCCCGCCACTGACAACTGAACTGATAGTGCCTGATAACGGTTGGGACGAAAGTGTCCCTAAATCCGGAGGTGTATATTATATAACCTATTCATATTCCCTTTCATATGTCCCATCAATATTCCTTCTCACATACGTATTTTCATGTAACCCGTTTCCTTTCATATGACCCTGTGATTCAACTGCCATCCAGCCACGTTGTGTATAATTGGTAGCCATTTAATCTACTGGCACATTTTTGGCATACAGGAAGAAACAAGAATACCAAGGCAAAAGCATGTGGCCACTGGGAAAACATGCACGCATTTAAGCTATTATGCCATTAGCTGAATTGATTATCAACGAATCAAGGTGATGTTTTTCTGATTATTGTTAATAGTGTGAATCATAGCAAGGATACAGAAGTTACAAGGAGTTGTAGATAGGCCAGATAAATGGATACGGACAATACAAATTGATATAATGTGGAAATATACAAAGTTATCCACTATTCTGCCAAATCTGTGCATTTATTAGAGATGCTGCCGAAAGATATACGTTATTTTAGTCAAACTCTTAACTGCATAGGCAAAGTTGAGGCAATTACTTTACATAGCTTGATACGGTTCACTACTTTAAAAACAGACAACTCGCAAAAACGTTAGGTAAACCAACTCAAGCTTTACTCATCATCAGCCGGCGGAAGTGACGGGGATACACCAGTCAAGTAAGCAACAGACACTTGACTTTACCGCACCACCAATGAACAAAGATTTGCACAGTGTTTTATACTGTGTGTCACTTAAAGTCAGGGCTCTCACTTAACTTTTTTTCCCTGTTGCCAGCCGGGTAACCTAGGCAGCTTTTTAGGTTGCCAAATGACAGTTTAGGTGGTCATTTAAGACGGCTTGCATGACGCGTGCAATAATGTGCTCGGACAAAGTGCGTAGTTACCAGTCAGAATTATGTCCAGTGGAGCATTCACATATTATTTCTGCTTCAAATAAAGTCACAAACTAAACATATTCACCAATCAAGACATTATATATACCACAATGACATGCAGCAAAATTATAATATAGTCTCAACTCTTTTTACACATTGCAATTAATGCAATTTATTTTATTTCTTTTCACTTCCAAACAAAAATGTGGTTGGATTATTCAGCCTATGATCAACCTGTGTCAATAAATCCTGGACCATGGTAACATATATGCTTAACCATGCACACTACAGATTGATGCAAGCATGTTTTCTGTGAAGGACTGAAAATTATCATAACGTGGCCATAGCATGGGTCCTTATTGCTAATGGTACAGAAACACTCTCACTTCCCACATAATTTATCCACAACAAAATGTACAGGTTGCAAGGACATTTCTAAAGGCATTTTATGATAATAGCTGTTAAAACCAAATATACCCATCTGACAGGTAAACATTACACTAACTGACAAGAGATGGCCAAAGGACATAACTGCAGCAAATGTTATTTTGGTAATATGTTTAAAGGTGTCAAAACGCCACATCACCGGACATTCAGATTAGATGCATGTGTTGTGGACAGCAATGAAGATACCCAGTTTGTACGCACCAGATTTAAAAAAAATTATTGATAAACGCTGTTTCCATCATTCTCACTTCAGAATTAACGTTAAAATTTAAACTGAAATTTCTCCTGACCAAATTTGTGATGTATATGAGTGACTGTAGAAGTAAAACCTGAATAAATCCAACGTATAGTTGTGAATGTTGCTCATTAAATAACTACAGTACTGATACTCCATATTAAGAGCATTGATTTGCCGTTAAAATGAATTATGTAATAACGTGTCAACGTTAGCAGTGACAATCAGACACTGCGGTTTTAATGTTTCATGTGTTCACAATCTAATTGATCTATATTTATGGATTAAAACAAATAATAACATTGGGAATTAAAACACATTTGATTGCATTCTGTTATCAAACATAGTCAATGTTCGCTCTGAAGACATTTCCAGCACACTAGGGGGGGGGGGGGGGGGGGTTGTGAATCAGTGCGGGATGGATAGATGGCAGGGCGGGGGATTGAGAAGGCAATCGGTGCGGAATAGATGGATTGAGGCATGGGAATTAGTGCGTGTTGGTTGGAGTAAGTAAAATTGAGAGGGCACAGCGCGGGGGATGCCAGTGAGGTTGAATGGGGGGATCACTACGGGATGGACGGGGGGGGATCTGTGCAAGATTGATGGGGGGGGGATCAGTATAGGATGGATGGGGGAGCAATGCAGAATGAATGGGGGGAGCAGTGCAGGATGGATGGGAAGGGGGGTCAGTACAGGATGAATTGGGGGACCAGTGTAGGATGAATAGATGGGGGGTTGCAGGTGAATCAATGTGAGGTAGATAGGGGGATCAGTGCAGGATGAATAGATGGGGGTGGGGGGGGGGGGGTTGATGAGGTGCGGAGCACAGGGGATGTCAGTGAGGACTGAGGCGGGAATGGGGATTAGTGTGGGATTTAGAGGAGGGGTCCCAGGATAAGGGGGGTGTACGAGAGAGGGGGAGGAAGGAAGGTCAGCGGTCCTCGGACAACACCAGCATCATCGCCCGCTGCCTTGGCCGTCCCTGTCCACCACCAAGTGCCGCAGTTGGGATCTCCTCTCCTCCTCCGCCAGCCAACAGGAAGGTGCGGGTCCGAGCGGTGCAGGTGCTTCAGACGGCGGAAGGGGGCCTCCCCCTTCCTCCCTGCTCCTGGCCTCGGCGTGTGGGAGGGTTTGTTTTGAAAACGGTTATCGCCGTTGGTGGAGTGGCAAGCAGCGGCCTCTATCAGGGCAGGCGGGGTGCGGGAGAAGGAGGTGGAGCCGCTGTTGCAGCCGCTGCTGCTGTGCGGGGCCCGTCATTCGCTCCGACCCTCTGTCACCCCGCACCGAGTATCTTTGCCCCGCACTACAGCCGAACACGAAACATCACGTTCCTTTTCTCCAGAGATGCTGCCTGACCCGCTGAGTTACTCCAGTTTTTTGTGTTTATCTTCGGTATAAGCCAGTATCTGCAGTGCCAAGCCGGGCAAAATGACTCGGCATTTAGGTTGTCCGGCGGCACTTTGGGTGGCCATTGGCACCCGGGCAACCGCTAATTTCGAGCCCTGCACTTAAGTCACATTCCAAAGATGTTAGTCATGGTTACAAGATGCAGCCAATATACATCACTACAGGACGAGTCTGAGCTTGTCTCTTATCAGTTGGTTGTTTCTCTTATCAATTAGTAGACACATTTCAAAGGCATCTTATCAGTTGGTACTTCCAAAACAAGACATTTCAAAGGCATCTGTCTCTTATCTGTTGATACTTCCAGGAGAAGACATTTCAAAAGCATCGGTCATTGTCTCAATATACATAATAATAATAATAATAATAATAATAATAATAATAAATACTTTATTGATCCCCTCAGGGAAATTCAGATGTCCAGAAGCCCCCAACCAACAAACCCACAGATTCAAAAGGAACGCAGACAGAAAATACATAGAATACAATGTGGACACTACCTGAGAGCAATAAATACTTAAAAAGACCAATAATTAACAATTAAAAATTGCAAAATGCATCCCCCTACAGCCTAGCGGTCCGAATTATAAAATCTAATGGCTGCAGGGGTGAAGGATCTCCTGAACCGCTCCGTTCTACAGGGCAGGGAGAGGAGCCGGTTGTTGTTCCGAGTGCTCTTTTGACTCTCCAGAATTATATGGAGGGGATGCCCGGGGTTTTTCAGGATGACCTGCACCTTGTGCCTCATACGCCTCTCAAGCTCATCCATCCCAGAGTCTACTCTCCCCTCCAGCACTGAGCTAGCTCGTTTAACCAGTTTGACCAGCTTCTTGTTGTTTCTTGCACTAATGCTGTTGCCCCAGCAGACAACAGCGTAGAAAATAACACTTGCAACCACAGTGTTGTAAAACATGTGCAGCATATCATTACACACATTGAAGGATTTGAGCCTTCTGAGGAAAAAGAGTCTGCTCTGGCCTTTTTTGTAGAGGGAGTCAGAGTTGACAGACCAGTCCAGTTTGTTATCAAGGTGCACTCCAAGGTATTTATATACCTGCACCACCTCAATGTCAGCCCCTGCAGCGTTGACCGGCTGAAGGGGGAGCTTGGACCTGCCAAAATTAACCACCATCTCTTTGGTCTTAGTTGTGTTCAGGATGAGACAGTTCTCTTCACTGGGCTTGTCTCTCTCTCTCTTACTTTTCCACTAGAGAAAGCCTGCTTGAGACGAAATACAGTCAAGTATTCCATCATGTTTCTTTTATATTTTTAAACGCATTTAACCGTTTCAAGCGTGCACAGGCCTGTGATGACATGAGGTAATTATCCTTGTTCCCACTTGAGCTACCCACTATTCTCTGAATCCCCTTCTGCTGTCTGGTGGGACTGTTCCACAAAGTCAGAACATTTTAATCTGTCCCATTTAGGCCATCTTAGTGTGCCTGCCTCTGGTCTTTTCGGTACCACCTTCCATTTACCACTTCAACATTTCGCATATTAATTATTTGTGAGTTAGTAGAGCACACAGGAGTTCGGGAGTGATCGCTCCTCACAGCTCATACAAGGACCCCCAAAACTTGTGCATCTAATGGTTCTGGACCTCATCACTAGTGTTTTATTAATGTGAGCAATATTGATCTAAACAAAAAACAAAGCACATTTCAAATAGTGCACATTATCATTTAACAAAATCATAACATTTGCATATTCAAATATTGCAGTTTATCAGTCTGAAGAAGGGTTTCGGCCCGAAACGTTGCCTATTTCCTTCGCTCCATAGATGCTGCCGCTGAGTTTCTCCAGCACTTTTGTCTACCTTGCAGTTTATCAAAATGTGTAGGAAAGAACTGCAGATGCTGGTTTAAATCGAAAATAGATACAAAATGCTGGAGTAACTCAGCGGGACAGGCAGCATCCCTGGAGAGAAGGAATGAGTGACGTTTTCGGGTCTCGGCCCTTCAACCGGGGTGGGAGATTGCAACCTTCACGTGGTCCGCCCTGTTTCAACGAATGCAATCAACCTGGTGTACACAATCAAAACAGATCAAATAGAACAAGTTGCCCTATAACTTTAGGCTGTGCACGCCATACGCAAGAAGAAGAAGACCCTTCTTCAGACTGCTGATCTCTGACAATCTGAAGAATACAATTACTCCAGTATTTTGTGTCTATCTTGCAGTTTATCAATACTATTCTAACAATAAGACTGTGATGCAGCTGCCAGCAAGCTGTTCATACTACCTATAGCTGACTATACTTGTATATGTGACAATAAACATGACTAGGTATAATGACAAAACAAAAAGTGGCAAGTGCTGGAATCTGAAATAAAGATGATGTTGGAAATACTCTGATGAAAAAAAAAATTGCCATCCCAAAATGTTAATACTGTTTAATTGACTTATGGGCCTGTCCCACTTAGGCGACTGCAAGAGACTATGCAGTCGCCACATGTTCGCGGGTGGTTGCCGGGTAGTTGCCTTCATGGTCGTGAGGAGTTCTGGGAACTAATCACGGCCTCATTATGGTTGCCGCAAATTTTTCAACATGTTGAAAAATTAGCGATGACCCGAATGAAGCCGCCATGGAGAGTAGCGAGAATTCTCGTGCGGTAGATGGGTCGCCAGGACGTCCTAGTGGGTTGCCAGAAGGACGAAGGACCTTGTAGGTGGTAGCCCTGTGCTGACCAGTGAATTTCATTGGCTCATTGGGGGAAAAAACGTAAGCAGTAGTTTTCAGAACCAAGGATAACTGACCGGTAAGCTTCACAGCCATGTATCTCTGGCTTCTTAAAATTTGTCTCCACTCCTTCTCCCCCCCCCCCCCCCCCTCCTCTTAAAGGACTTGCGTGACCTTTCCCATACACTGTGCTTTCACCGTCTTAATTACGGCACCAATCTTCCTGTTCATCACAGTGTTTGTATCACATTGGCTTTGCACCGTGTGAATTTCACTCAGACAGCGTTTCCCCCCGCTTGCCCTGTCCCCCGCCTGCATAACGGGCTGGTGAAAAAAGCGATGTGTGTGTCAGTGTTCCACTGACAGTCGCCGTTCCAGTTGCCAGTTTTTCAGTTGCCTGAAAAATCGCCTAAGTAGGATAGGCACATTACTTTTGCTTAATTGCTTGTGTTGCTGAGATTACAAGATTCTTATTTATCCTGAGATTGATCTGATATGATATTTTGGATAAACCAGGCATGTGTTGGAATGATTTATGTAAAATCTTCATGACAAACTTGCTTGGGCAGAATGCAGAAAATAAGAAGTCCCCTTCTGAACTTTCTGAATTTTGTAGTCGGCAGGGCAGTACTCTGTATATCGCCAACTTGGACAATTTTACATTTTTATCAAGCCAATTAACCTACAAATCTGTACTCTTTGGTGTGTGGGAGGAAACTGAAGATCACGGGGAGAATGTACAAACTCCATACAGACAGCACCCGCAGTCAGGATCGAACACGGGTCTCGGGTGCTGCATTTTGCTGTAAGGCAGCAACTCTACCGCTGCGCCACCGTGACCGCCTAATTCAGTACGACAAGTGGAAAATAGGAGGTGATGCTGTGCCAAGCAATAGTCCAACTGCAGCAAGGCAAAGATGGATGGAAAGCATTAGGCATGGATTTGACTGTTGATGGTACTATCTCTTTAGTGGTGAAGAGAAGGAATAAGAGGGAAGATACAGAGTGCTGGAGTAACTCAGTGGATCTGGCAATATCTCGAGAACATGGATGCATTGTTCCTTTTTTCCAGGATTAAAAGGGAGTTGGTTCTTGGAAATGGGTTTTAATTCCTTACCAAACCCTGGAAAAGGGTTAGAACGTGTCGCTTGGGCAGCGTAAACCCCAGCGGTATGAATATTGACTTCTCAAACTTCAACCTTACTTTCCCTCTCTCTCCATCCCCTCCCCCTTCCCAGTTCTCCGCCAGTCTGACTGTCCTTAATCACATATAATCTCTGTTTGGTTTGTTGTCACCTTCTCCGAGCTAACAATGATCTATTCTACATTTTCCTTGATCTCGATCCCCTTTGTCTTGTTTTCATACCTTACACTTTCTTATCTCTGTATCTCCCTCTCCCCTGACTATCAGTCTGAAGAGGGGTCTCGACCCGACATGTCACCCATTCCTTCTCTCCAGAGATGCTGCCTGTCCCGCTGAGTTACTCTACCATTTTGTGTGTATCCTGGAAAAGCATGATAATCTGAGGTCCCCGAGTGTCAGACTTGGAGTCTTTCTGAGAGTCCGACTGCGATTGATCACTTTGTGTCTTGCTGGGTTGTGTTTTGTGCAAGGTGCAAGCATTTTTACATTTACTTTGTAATCAAGATTTTCAATAAAGCTAATATCTTTTCATCAGATGCCAGCTTTAAAAGTTATAATTTTGGCACAACAATATGTATGTGGCATGTGGAATTTAAACAAAGTAAATGTTCTGGGTATTGAATGGAAAAACAAATTGATGTATTACCTAGGGCACGGCTTAAATATTGTGAGATGTTTAGGCAATGCGCTTATGCGGAAGGTATCAGAGCCATTTACAAAAAGTAGCATTGCTTGGAAAATACCAAGAAACACAGCTGTATTCAGAAAAATTCATGGGAGATCTCATCAAAGTAGTCAAATTGTTTAAAGGAGTTACGTAATTAACACAAAGAATAATTCTTACTGGACCATGTTTTGGGAGCAAGATGTGTGAAAATGAGACTCTTTAACTGCATGTTATGTGGAACAAAATGAGGCCCTGTACTGAACTGGAGAGTAAGCCAGGTAGATACTTCAGTTAGATCGGTTGCTACAGTTCAACAGCTCAAGTTGCTGGTGGGGCAAGCAACTGTGCAGGCGTGCGCTAACACTACTCCCCCATCATTGTGCCACCGTTTAGGTGTGCCGGCCTCCAAACCCACAACTACTTGTAACCACCTCATCAAGACTTGTAATATACACGTAAAGAAAATTAGTTAGCAAGACTTATATGGTCGAACTGGGTGGATCAAGACATACATTTCCTTGACAACGTTCTTGCAGTTATATAACATTAGTCATGACCTTGACAACCAAACCAAGTGAGAATGCTTTTACAATATTAGGGAGTGGCTATGCCATAGTGTGTGACTGATGAATGATGTAACAAAGATTGAAGTCAAATGATCATGAATTTGGAAACTCTGAAATACAATGGGTACCACAAACTCAGAAAATGAGATAGACACAAAATGCTGGAGTAACTCAGCAAGACAGGCAGCATCTCTGGATAGAAGGAATGAGTGATGTTTCGGTTCAAGATCATTCTGCAGACTGAGAGTCAGGGGAGAGGGAGACACAGGCATAAGTAAGGGTTAAAGTGACAACAAGACATCAAAAGAGATGGAGATCAAGGAAACTGTAGAATATATATAAATCGTAATTGGGGACAGTCAGATTGGTCGGAGAACTGGGAAGGGAGAGGGATGAAGAGAGGGAAAACAAGGGTTACTTAAAGTTAGAGAAGTCAATATTCATACCACTGGGGTGTAACCTGCTCAAGTGAAATATGAGGTGCTGTTCCTCCAATTTACGCTGGGCCTCACTCTATCAATTGGAAGAGGCCCAGGATAGAAAGGTCAGTGTGGCATTGGGAGAGGGAGTTAAAGTGTTTTGCAAGCGGCAGATCAGGTAGGCTTAGGTGGACTGAGCGGAGGTGTTCAGCAAAACTGAGTAGTCAGTATTTCATGGAAGTGTAATAGCTGTCACCGACTCTTCTATACTTTTTTTTAAACTCAGTGATTGCACCATATTAAACGAGGGACAAGCTAGTGGATGCATACAAAAGGTAGAAATACATTTACAAAGAAAAAAATTGAGATCCTGTGCAGAATTGGAGAGAAGACCAATTCGAAATTTTAGTTAGACATTTCAAGGATTGAGATAAGATACGTACTTAAAACAGTGCATTGGTATTTAATTATTCAATTATTTTTGGATAGCTAAAACAAAACTTTTTCATATTCAGAATAAAACATTTTTTCCTTCCTCTTTCTTCACAGGGTGGTAATGGCTCACAAGGCACTAGAGGTGTCTCTGGTAAGTTTTATATTATTTAGTGGAAATATATATGTAGTTTAATCAACTGACATTCCTTACATTATACTTTTTCTTCGTTTATTAGCATTTTCTCTCTCTGGTCCTGTTTCTTCTAACCTGCAGTGATTATATCCTGCCTAGGATAGGACAGGAAGTTAGAGGATGGACTAGATTTTGAACTGAAATGAATAAAAAATCTGAATGCCGACTCTTTAATAAAACAGCAGAAAATAGGTATGACATTCATAAGTTAAGTCTTTTGGTTGAATATTTAATCAGTTCTCAGATTCCAGACTGATGTGTATAAATGGTTTTAATATCTTTGTTCAGTCTATATCCCTCTGATATACAGTGCCCTCCATAATGTTTGGGACAAAGACTCATTATTTATTTATTTGTCTCTGTTCTCCACATTTTGAGATTTGTAATTAAAAAAAACACATGTGGTTAAAGTGCACATTGTCAGATTTTAATAAAGGCCATTTTTATACATTTTGGTTTCACCATGTAGAAATTACAACAGTGTTTATTCATAATCCCCCTCATTTCAGGGCACCATAATGTTTGGGACTTCCAAAGGCATTTAGTCATTGTCTCAATATACATCCACCTCTCTTGTCAATTGGTACTTTTCCACTAGAGAAAGCCTGCTTGAGAAGAAATACAAGCTACAACCTAGTCAAGTATCCCACCATGTATCTTTTATATATTTAAAAACATTAACTTTTTCAATTAGAGCAGGCATTGCAGGTGAATCTCTCCCCTTATAATGAGATTGATAGTGAATAAATGTCAGGCCACTTCTCCTCACTATCCTGTGTATAAAATTAATGTTGTTTTCAAGTTCATAATGTGTAAATTGCTTTACTTTGGGTATTGTAAACTGCATCTTGGAAAAACCCATATTTTGAACTTCAGCTATAAAAATGGCATGTTTAAATAATTTGTAGAAAGTTTCATAATCGTGGGAACAGTCCAAAATCGCCATATTAAAAATAAATTGTACAAAAATTAGAATGTGAGGGCGAAAGCATAAATGCCTTATGATGTAGGTGGGTGAAAGGGTAAGAAATATTGCAGATTGCCTGGATACGGTTAGATGCAATAAAAAGTGGGTAATGTTTGTGGAGCATAAATAACAACAGGAATCATTAGGCCTCTTTCCATGCTCTTAACATTGAAAATGTGGCAGCATTTCAGTGGAGTTGGTCTCCTTTATTTCCTGGTCTCTTTGGCAGACTTTGATCATCTTTCTCTAAATCATAAAGGTTATCAATTCATTCATCATCGTTGAAAACATTTGCGACGCAGTGGTGCTGGTTTCCGATGGGCATGGTGATGGACGCACCACACATCTCTGTCCTCCATGCAGCTGGCAAGCTCCTCTTTTGTCTCTACACATGCGTCTTCCTTCAACGACTTCAGCATTGTCTTCACTGGCTGTCTCGGGTCACGTCTTCCATGAGTGGGTTCCCACAAAACAACCTTGTTTGCTGGCATTTCTGGGTGGCGGTGCAGTGACCAGCGAGCCTCATCCTTCTCCACCTGATCTTCTCGGTCAGAGGTGGATTCTCCCCATAGAGCAGGGCATTGGTGATGTCCCTCCAACTGACATTTTGAAGTTATATACTAAATACAGGTCCACCACAGATTTCCGGCACCCTCCGTTTCAGAGCCTTTATGGATTATCTGTTTTGCTGAACTAACAGAGGTCACGGCCTCTGAGAGGAGTCGAACGGTACTGGAACAGCCCGCCGAGGGGCCAAGATACCAGCCGGCAAACCTGGCCTCAGAAGTTGGAATTGAGAACGGATCTGCTGGTTCCGGTCGGGATGGAGTTCCAGATTTTACCCGCCAATTGGTCACGGAAGTCAGCTATGGGAACGTAAATACCGCTCTGGCCACAGAAGTCAAGATGAGGTCGAGATCAGCTGCCTCACCGGGCCTAGACGCCACCTTTTCGGGGGGACTTCTGGGGGTGGGGGGGTTCAAGTGTGCTTTGGTATTTTGTCCAGATTAACGGAAGTGCAGGACCACCAGTTGCCAGAAAATCGGCAGTGGGCCTAAATTGCATTTTTGCATCTGTCTAAAAATAATCTAAGCACTTCACAAATAATTGATGAAATTAGGAACTAATTATCCTTTTATAAGGGTCATTCTTTCATTTTTGTTGCTAAATACTGCATGTGACATTGTTTGCTATGAAGACAAACACATTTGTCTTTTCTAGGTCATTTAGTGTGCCATCGATCCATTTATGGTAAAAGCAGGCAGCTTCTGTAAGTACAAAAATTATGAATTGAAAATTAATGCCGTAGCTCTCAGTTCTCATGATCTTTATTTGTGAATCTATTTTTCCTCGTTGCCCGCCCCCCCCCCCCATTAATCCAACATCCCAAATTTGAATTTTTTCTTCTCATCAGCTGCAAATGGCAGGCAATTATGACCCAAGTTCTGATCTGATTATTTAGAAACAACGAACTGCAGATCCTGGTTTACACAAAAGCATACAAAGTGCTGGAGTAATTCAGCGGGTCAGGTTGTGTCCCTGGAGAACATGGATAGGTGACATTTTGTTGTATGGACCCTTCAGTCAAAGATGCTGCCTGACCTGCTGAGTTACTCCGGTACTTTGTGTCCTTCTCTGATCTGATTAGTTTCTTTGTTGCTACTTTCTGTGATGTTCCCTGCCCAAAGAAATATTAATCCTTTGCTGAGGTTTCGAATTTAAAGAGGATGGTGTTTCTTTATAACATGAATGAATTTGGGTACTTTCCCTGATAATCGTTCATAAATCATGGTAGAGTTAGACCATTCGGCCCATCGAGTCCACTCTGCCTCATGGCTGATCCATCTTTCCCTCTCAACCCCATTCTCCTGCCTTCTTTCCATAATCTTTAACATCCTTACTAATCAAGAACCTGTCAATCTCCACTTTAGAAATATCCAATGACTTGGCCTCCACAGGCGTTAGTTTACCGATTCACAATCCACTGGCTAAAGAAATTCCTCCTCATCTCCTTTCTATAGGTACGTCATTTTATTCTGAGGCTATACCCTCTGGTCCTAGACTCTCCCACTAGTGGAAACATCGTCGCCACATCCACTCTATCCATGCCTTTCACTATTTGGTAAGTTTCAATGAAATCCCCCCTCACCCATCTAAACTCCAGGAGCTGTCAACCATTCATCATACATTATAACATAACAAAGGAGCTTAGTTCCATATGCTCTATGCACAAAATACTTGGGTAATTATTGCATTGCTACTCACATCCATCAGTAAAAGAGAAAATGGTTTACAAAAGGGGCAAGTAGGACATGATAATGTTTCTGAAAATAATTGTCAGATATGGAATGCAAACTAATAATACTTTTCAAGGATGCTAAAGCATTTACGGCATGTCCTAGGACTTGCCATTTTTAATCTTGGTCCTTTCAGAATGTACAGAAATAGAATGGCGAAAAATTGACAGTTTATTAGCATTTATATGTTTAAAACAAAGTGAATCACAAACCTTCAGAGGAAGAGTAATGGAAGCAATTGCTCAAAATGATTAGATTGTTTATGAAGCTGCATTATGTGAAAGGGAGTGAATGGATTTTGTAACTCTAACTAATACTTTGTTAATGGAGTATTTAATTTTAGATAAACAATTTATGCCTATAGTTGATAAGCACTATCGCTTTCTTAGAACCATAAAATATGATTATGCATAAGCAAATATCTCTCGAGCCTCTTTTCATATCCAGTAATATAATCTGTAATAATAATAATAAATTTTATTTTTGGGTGCCTTTCAGACATATAATCAGAATAAAATAAATAATAAAGACATCACAGAAACACAAATTAAAAACGGAATTCAGTCCAAAAACAAAAAATCAAAAACACAATGTGAAGAGAGAGCAGCGGCAGCTAAAGCGCGCCAGCGTCCACTCTCTCTTCACGGTAGCCATCTTGGACAAAGACTAACAGGATTACGTACAGACAAAAAATCATCCCCCCACAATGGATACCACTGTGGGGGAAGGCACAATGTCCAGTCCCCAACCCGAAGTTCACCCAAAGTCAGGCCTATTGAGGCCACCGCAGTTGCCTCTATGGAGGCCCGATGTTCCTGGCCGTTCTCACCGGGTGGTGTTGCCCCGGCGTCGGGAGAGTCCACTCAGCGGCTGGGCCACCTGGAACGGCCGCTTCCTGACTGGGGACCGCGGCTTCCGAAGCCGGCAAGGCCGCGCCGGTTTGGAGCTCCCAGGCTCCCGATGTTGAAATCGGCGCCGACTGCCTCGCTCCGCAGACCCGCAGCCCGGAGGTGTTGAACTCGGCGGTCTCAGCTCACCGGAGCTCCAGCGCGGCGACCCAGGCAAGTCATTGCCCGCTCCGCTCCACGATAGCCCTCCAACGCTGTGCCGCCACCGAGGCCGAGGTGCTGGGCGGTCCCCGCCAGGAAACGGCGCACCAAGCCCGCTGGTAGGCCACGAGGACGGGTCGACGGGCAGCCCAGAGAAAAAGCTGCCTCACCGACCAGGTAGGGACCTAGAAACAAAATTGCCCCCTACCCCCCACATTTAAAAGTCCATTTCTCCAAACGGACGAAACACAGGACGAACTAAAAACTTTAAAAAAAGCGAATTAAACGGACAGCTGCTGGTTAGCAGCCGTTCCCCAAGATGGCTCCTCCTCCTATATCAATCTGTGCCACTATTAGGTCTGGTATCAAGATCGGGAATACTTTGGAGGATTTTAAGATATTTTGAGTTTCTATAGATGTGAGTGAAGCTTGAATTTTATCATGGATCAGACCAATTTGTAGACTGTTCTAACTACGTTCATTTATCTTTAGTGAAAATGGCTCCAAATTCAGTATCTTCCACATACAGCACTTCAGAACATCAGCAGTTTTCAGTAAGTATTGATTTGTTCTATGTGAAAGGCCACCTTGTATACTCGAGACCATCCATGTGCTCTGACCTTTTAATATTACTCTTCCATCAAGAAGCCCCTCCACCATTCAGAATGGGGAATAGTTAGTGTGACCTAAAAACTTTGTCCTGTAATTTTCTTTACCAAAAGACACAAGTTTTGAAAAGATCTAATTTAGGATCCTAAATTGTTTCACTTAATTTTAAGTGCTTCCGTTGTATTTTAGTTGTATTCTTAATCTGCACAAATTTAATCTTTTATTTCCAACTCTTTCCAACAGGTACTCAATGTATAGAGCCTTTGTGCATGTTTGTTCATTTTTTGTGTTAAAAGGCAAGCTGATATTGAGAGATAGAACACTTATATTGGAAGTTTATCTGACATAGTCTTGGCCTTTTTCCTTGTATCATGTTTATTCTTCCATTCATCTGTCTGGTATCTTCTGCATGCAACTTCTGCCAGACTATTACCATTGAGTCATATTGTTGACCAATGTGATCATTAATATACTTAACATTAGCTATGCAATGATTTCTGCTGTTCAAGGGCCTATTAAGTATGTAGAAATGTCCTCTCAAATTATTATTTTTTATATTCCTGTTTTCAATGGATCACCGTCTGACTCCATAGATCGGTTTTGTTATGTTAGACCAGAAAATTAGACCCCAAATAGCAGCTAAAAGTAACATTTTCTTCCATTGCCTTATGGTTAACTGTAAGCAGACACATTATGGTGGTCTCATTGTGGTTGACTTAGATTATCCAGAAATAGTCTGTAATCTTTAATATAAATGTAGAATGTAATATATTATATCGGTGCCTGAAATCATCTTTGTTGAAAAGTTTAAAGAACAAGTAGTGTGTCAAACTATCTATTTTGCAATTAGTGCCTTTTCCACGCTAGTTTTGAACCGTTGCTGACTTACTTTCGTAGATGATGACGTGATGACGGTGAATACACCAGCATTTGCAGAGTCTGTCACAGAGGGAGATGTCAGGTGGGAAAAAGGTACAGTACATTTTACAGTAATGTGAATGGAGTTGTATGGAGGATTGAATAGTTGATATACACTAGATTCAGTGTTTGAAACCATCTTTTAAATATTTACCACTGTCAGCCATAAACGTGTTCCTTATAAAACAAGTGTTACATCCCACTCCCACAATAACCCCTCTTGTATTCTTCCAGTGAAATCTAATGTAGGTGGGACAAGGCCTTCCCACTAGACATGTTGAGTCCCACAGACTATTGCATTGAATTTAACTATTTCAGATGTCCATTTTGTATCAGAATTGGTCATTTCTGATGTAAGGTTATCTACTTTAATTCTTACCAATCTTAAGGTAGACATTAAATCATTTACCACATCCTGCTCACTCTATTTCCTCTGTAGCTTCTCGAAGCTTCTATGATTAACTGTCTTCAATTTCTTATTAGCAAGCTTCCCCATAGTGACATAAATGTAAGACAAGTTAGATCTGACATGTGCTGATATCCTAGTTTTACTTTTCCTCCAATTTCTTCATGTGTGACATCTTGTAGATGGGCAGATTTTTTTCCAAATTAATAATGGGCTAGCCAAAGCTATTTTCTTAGCTATCTGTGAGTTTATTGACAACATTTGATTAAAATTGGAGATGAGGAGGTCTTGTATTTGTTCTGGTTTTTGGCATCATGCACTCAATAGAGATATGAGTGTAGAGATAATACTTGAATGGAGCTAACATTTAGGTGAAGCAGGATGTTATGAAGATTATACGATGGCCTTCATTGTAAGATAACTTGTTCAAGAGTAGAGTACAATTATATAGGATCTTGATGAGACCACAACACACACAAAATTGTGTACTTTTGGTTCTCTTCGGGCACGTTGTGCCTGCTACTGAAGGTGTACAGCAAAAATCCACTAAACTGGCTTGTGGCACGTCAGGTCTGCCATATGTAGAGAGATTGATTGGACTATGTTTCTATTTTCTAGTGTTAAGAGGAAGAAGAGATGACCACTTGAAAAGTGCCAATTTCTTTTTAGAGGGCAGTACTGGGTAAATAATTGGAGAATGTTTCCTGTGACTTTGGAGTCTGGTACGAAGGCACACTCTCAAAATAATACCAAGGCCATGTAGGATTGAAATGAGAAATTTCTTCATGCAGGGACTGGTGAATCTGAGTTCTCTACTTCAGTGGACCAGAAGGCCCAGCCACTGATTGCATTCAGAACTGATGTATATTTAGATAATAGAGAAACAAGGGCTATGGTAAAGGAAAGAGAAGTATGTTGAGGTAGATAATTGGTAATCGTGTTGGAAGGCAGAACAGGCTTGTGGAACTGAATGGCCAACTCCTCATATTCCTTATCTTTTTATGTAAAAAGATCAATAGACAATGGGTGCAGGAGGCCATTCGGCCCTTCGAGCCAGCACCGCCATTCAATGTGATCATGGCTGATCATCCACAATCAGTACCCCGTTCCTGCCTTCTCCCCATATCCCCTGACTCCACTATCTTTAAGCGCACTATCAAGCTCTCTCTTGAAAGTATCCACAGAACTGGCCTCCAACGCCCTCTGAGGCAGAAAATTCCACAGACTCACGACTCTCTGTGTGAAAAAAGTGCTTCCTCATCTCAGTTTTAAATGCCTTGCCCCTTATTCTTAAACTGTGGCCACTGGTTCTGGACTCCCCCAACATCGGGAACATGTTTCCTGCCTCTAGCGTGTCCAAACCCTTAATAATCTTATATGTTTCAATAAGATCACCTCTCATCCTTCTAAATTACAGAGTATACAAGCCCAGCTGCTCCATTCTCTCAACATATGACATTCCCACCATCCTGCGAATTAACCTTGTGAACCTACGCTGCACTCCCTCAATAGGAAGAATGTCCTTCCTCAAATTAGGGGACCAAAACTGCACGCAATACTCCAGCTGTGGTCTCATTAGCCCTATACAACTGCAGAAGGACCTCTTTGCTCCTGTACTCAACTCCTCTTGTTATGAAGGCCAACATGCCATTCGCTTTCTTCACTGCCTGGTGTACCTAAGCAATTAGCATGTAGTTAAAAGGTAGAAATCTATTTGTACGAAGAGTATTTGTAAATTTGACAAGCATTTGTTTCAGAAACTATCTAAGACTCAGGATGAGGTTTTGATTTTAATATACTCAATCCAGCTAACCATAGTTACAATCTTTCTTCCCTTGCATTAATTCCTGTGTTTTATTGCAGCTGTTGGTGATGAAGTGGGTGAGGATGAAGTGGTATGTGAGATTGAAACTGATAAGGTTAGTAATATTATTCTATAAAAATTAATATTACATAATCTAATAGATCTCCATCTATTTACACGTATTGAAGAGAAAGTTACAATGGAAGTGAGCTGCAGAACATACGACCTTGTAATCCACAACTTCCCTTCACTGGGGAATTAACTTTGAATTTTGCTGCACCAGTAGGAATCTGTTAGCAGATTTGGAGCAGATAAAGTGAAAACTTGTCACAAAGTACATTCCCAACTCTGTTTCTGTCTCTCTGGCCTTGCATTGTTGGAGACTTACTTATCCAGAGATGGGTATTGGACCACGTAATCCTTACCATCATCAATGTTGCCTTTCAAATGGTCCCTATTTAAAATTTCAAACCATTTCAAACTCATAATAAAACATACTTTATAAAGATAAACAATTCCACTACAATAGGCTCTCTTTTTGTACTCAAAAGTTTGTGAAATTTCCTTTGTACCGTAGGAAGTGCCGCTTCCACATTAAGACCTTGCCACCTTGGCACATGTTGTTGCTGAAAATTAACCAAGCCTATCAGCTGATGACGCCAAGTTAAATATAGACTTGACAATAATATAGATACTTCCTGTTTATCACTGAGATTTGAGCAACATTTTAATTTGTTGGTAAGTAGTGGCCAATTTGCCCCAGAAGACAGAAGCGCAAGTACAATGATGGTGCAGAGCCATGGAATACAAATGCATTAATTGTAATATTTGCAGTTTAGCAAATAAACATGACTTGGTTTTGTGTGGGTACTGATGCCGGTGCAGTTCCTTTCAAAATTTGCAATTGATCTGTCTTCAACAGATGATTGTGAGTAGAATGTTTGTTGTTTGCTGCAATGTTCTGAGGTTCTGATGAAGTCAGCTTCACTATTACATTATTTAACTTCTGAAATAAATACTGCCTATTTGCAGACATCGGTGCAGGTTCCTGCTCCACATGCTGGTATCATCGAGGAGCTCCTGGTCCCTGACGGGGGTAAAGTGGAAGGAGGAACCCCTCTTTTTAAACTCAGGAAGATAGAAGGTGGGGTATATCCTGCACGTGGTACAATGTTTTGAAAGAAATTGGAGATAAAAATATGCTTTAAAATAATTTTATTTTCCTCTTTTTTTTCCAGGTGGTGCTGCAAAGTCCAAATCAGCAGCCGCTTCTGCTCCCAAACCAGAAGCTCCAACCCCACCCCCAACCCCAGCGGCAACTGCAGGGGCAATTCCGACCATAATGCCACCCGTGCCACCTGTAAAGACACAACCCATGGATAGTAAACCCGGTGAGTTTTAACGAAAATATATTAGCGTCATACCTCAAATATCTTGTACTCCTTCACGTTGAATCGAGGTCACATCTTAAGCAAAATGACTCCTCGGGTGGCATGCTGAATTCCCCTGTGGGTTGTCTTAGTGGGTTGCCCTCTCACCTCAGATTAAAGGTCTCAGACCACAGTCTCAAGTGCAGTCATTTACAATGACTGACAAGAGAGATTGTATATGAAGCAATCTTGAATGAGAAATAATATGCTCAAGGAACTTGGGGTCAGGCAGCATCTGTGGAGGGAAATGGACAGATGGTGTTTCAGGATGAGACTCTTCCTCTGTACTGGACCAGATGGATGTTCCCAATCTGAAATATCGGGTTGTCCATTTCTCTCCACCCAGTGGATTCTGCCTGACCCGCTAAGTTCCTCGAGCACATTGCTATTAGCAATTTGGATGACACTCCAATGTAATCCTGAAATAATTCTCTATTGTCATGGATCTGATGGAATGTTAAGCCAAGGCCCATCTTTTCTCAGTTGGATGCATTTTCAAAGACAAATATGATTGTCCTGACAGTCAATCATCTTTCTAATAACATCAGCGAAAGCAATCAGACTATCTGGTTAGTTGTCTCATTTTTGTACCTGGGGCCTGCGTGCACGTTCACAAGTTATAGGAGTAGAATTAGGCAATTCGGCCCATCGAGTCTACTCCGCCATTCAGTCATGGCTGATCTCTACCTCCTAATCCTATTTTCCTGCCTTATCACCATAACCCATTACACCCGTTCTAACAAGTTCACATTGGCAATTACATATTCTATTTTTCAATAGAGAACACACTTCAAATGTTTTCTATGGCTTTTATATTATATTGGAGTGTGCTGAGGTCGTGAAAGGTGTGACATTAATGCAAGCAGTTATTTTCCTTTTAAAATATATGGTTATGTTGGCCATCTGGGGACGGACATTGAACCACATGTAACTTTCCAATTGCAGGCGTATGCCGTTGAGACAAAACAGTGAAAACAAAAGGTTGTTAGTCTGGATAATTGGCTGCAATTGACTGTTTAGAATATTTTCTTTACAGTCATGCATCAATTACTTCTAACCTATGTATTTGGTGACTAAAGCAATAAACTATTGGAGGAACTCAGCAGGTTAGGCAATATCTGTGGAGGAAAACTGGACAGGCAATATTCTGGGTCTGGACCCTCTTTCAGACCGTTTGCTTACAGACTTGTTTGTACATAGTGGCAGCATGGTTATGTTGTTTGCTATAACTTTATTGCTTAAATGGGGTTTTGCAATGTTATCTGCAAAATATGAGAATATGAACAGAATTTAAATGATGGTAGAATGAATATTTAGTTTCTAACATTGCCTTGTAATTCTTTTCCCCCAGTATCAGCAGTGAAACCTACTGCCGCTCCTGTTGCACACACAGCCGCAGACATGGGACTAAAAGGTTTCAGAACAGAGCAGAGGGTATGTATGACGAGCCAAATAAAATGGTGTGATATTAGATACAGTGCCCTCCCTAATGTTTGGGACGAAGACCCATCATTTATTTATTTGCCTCTGTACTCCACAATTTGAGATTTGTAATAGAAAATATCACATGTGGTTAAAGTGCACATTGTCAAATTTTATTAAAGGCAATTTTTACATATTTTGGTTTCACCATGTAGAAATTACAGCTGTGTTTATACATAGTCCCCCCATTTCAGGGCACCATAATGTTTGGGACACATGGCTTCACAAACATTTGTAATTGCTCAGATTAAGCTACTTAGCGCAAATTGGAGGAACAATTTGGAGGAGCAGCTTACACCCTAGTAGTATGAATATTGACCTCTAATTTCAAGTAACCCTTGTTTTCCCTATCTCTCCATCCCGCCCCTTCCCAGTTCTCTGACCAGTCTGACTTTCCCTGATTACATTTTATCTCTGTTTGCTTTGTTGTTACCTTCTTCTAGCTAACAATGATCTATTCTACACTTTTTCCTTGATGTCCACCGCCTTTGATATCTTATTCTCACACGTACACTTCCTTATCTCTGTATCTCCCCCTCCCCTGACTCTGTCTGAACAAGGGTCTCGATCCGAAACGTCACCCATTCCTTCTCTCCAGAGATGCTGCCTTTCCCGCTGAGTTACTCCAGTATTTTGTGTCTATGCCTTAATATCTCATTGAGTGACACAATATCAAATTTTATTTGGGTATGTTGCCCTTGAAGCACGTTGGGATGTAATGCAACATGCAAGTTGCTATGTATGTGCAAGTTGTTAACCATTTTAAATGGAATGATTACGTAATTGAATTTCAAATTAGGTAAAAATGAATAGAATGCGACAGCGAATTGCGCAGCGACTAAAGGAGTCTCAGAATACTTGTGCCATGCTGACAACATTTAATGAGATCGATATGAGGTAAGATGGATTCTGTAGCTACAGTCAGCACAAGTCATGCATGGCTATCATTTTCATTATTTTTGTGTGCCTGTTTGTTTGATTGCACAGATTAAATATAAAACCATTGCTTTAAGTGCACTTTACTGCATGATGTCAGGCACAGCAAGTTTTCCGCTCCGAGAATAGTGGAGCTGTGAATGCCCATTATTCCTATTGAGGTTCGGCACCACTATATTGTGTCACTTCTGTAAGCATAAGCGAGAACTGCCGAAACCTATTCATTCTTTGCTTTATAAGCAGACATAGGAAACATGTCACATTGTGTTGGGGAATAGAAGGGTTGTGAGTGACGTTTCTATACTTTTTCTTTTACATCCATTAATGCTTTTCCTGGTTCTCCCCTATTGTAATTGTCGGTAACCAAATTTAGCTTCAACATTGTGACTATTTATATGGATACTGCTGAGGTCACACTATTATGCAGATGGACTGTCTGGAGTTTTCATAGACATGATCTTCAACTTGTAGCTGCACGGTTCAAGGTTTCCTCCAGTTTTGTAAGGACAAGGTGACAACGCTGTCGAATGGTGGCACTGGCATCCATCGTGATGAAGTGTTTGGAGAGGTTGGTTATGACGCATTAGTAATGACCTGGACCCAATTTAATGCACTTGCTATCACAACAGATCAACAGCAGATATAATCTCCCTTGCTCTCCACCGCTTGGACAATGCATGTACATCAGGCTGTTATGCATTGACTACAACTTGGCATTGAATCATATCTTCCAAACTGGGGAACTTGGTTTCTGCTGCTCCCTATTTAATTGGATCCTCAACCTCCTCATCGGCAGACCTCAACCAATATGGATTGGCAGCAATACCTCCTCATTGACCATAGAGGAGCATCTCTAGGCTGTGTGCTCAGCATCATTCTCTACTCCATATCCATAACTCTAGCCAGAGACAGCTCTAACACCACTGATACCCTGGTTGTTGGATGAACAATGGGTGACAATGTGTCAGTACAGGAGGGAGATCGCTGATTCTGGTTGTGGTTCTAGAAAAAACAATCTTGCTCTCAACTTAGTCTGGACCAAGGAGCTGCTTGCTGATTTCATGAAGGGAATTCTGTGGGGTCATGTACCTGGAGAGTGTCAGCAGCTTCAAGTTCCTGGGCATGCACATCTCTATGTGTTCAGTATGTTGCCAAATACACTATTGAACGTCTAGAGGTGTACGGTGGAAAGTATACTGACAGGTTGCATTATTGCGGTGTAGAAATTCGGTGTTCAAGAATGAAAGAGGCTGCAGAAAGTGGAGGACATTGTCTGGTCCATCATAAGAACTGACCTCCAAACAATCTGTATGAAGTGTTGTCCCAATAATGCAGCTAATATCATAAGAGCTGCACCACCCTGACCACAGTCTCTACTTGCTGCCACCAACGGGAAGAAGTTACAGGATCCTGGGAGATATTACCTTCAGGTTCAAGAACACTTTATTCCCATTAATTATCAGGTTCTTGAACCTCCATGCACAACCCTATCTCAACAGCAAAGTACAATGTGCTTTGCACCACTATGGTTCTGCTGCATGCTTTGTTTTTTGCTCTTAGATAATTTAGTCAAGAGAGTTTATTGTCATGTGTCCCAGATATCACAATGAAATTCTTGTTGTGTCTATTGTGCCTGTGAAGCTGCAGTAAGTTTTTCTGGTTCATATCTGGTGCATTATACAGTAAACATTCTCAACCATTGACTTTTTGTGGTAAAATAGTTGTGATTGCCAAATATGTGTTGTAAATCATGATAGCGAAGACATGCTGGGCACAGCAGTGTGGTGCAACATGATGGGCCTTCTCCAGGAACTAATCTAAACCCTGATTTTGCTGCTTGGTCCTCTGCTCTCCTCTTTCCTTGGCCTTTCTGTCTTCATATTAATCTTGTGGAAATGCACACGCAGAAGGTTACAGGGCAATGTGCTGGCTTCAAATTGAAAGTAACTGCTACATCTTGAAAGGTCATTAGGAAATGTTCTTCCAATGCTGTGTGAACTCCATGGCTAACGGGAAAATCAACTCCACTTAACGACAAGCAAGTATAAATATTTGCTCCTAAAGTGCTTTTTATTGTAAGTTGCACAGATTGCATCATGTTAATTTGGGAAAATATTTGTCTCTTGTGTTAGAAATAATGCTTTTAACATTTCTTTTAAGGGTCTAATAAGCCAGTTTTGGTTACAGCTCTTCTGGATAGTGTTGTGTTCTGTAACAATACCTATTTAAACAGATTAGTGAAGAATGCATTTTGCAAGACTAACATCTGCATGGAGACTGAAGAGAAGGAAGAAAAGATGGGGGAGAGAGATAAACCCCCAAGGGAGAACCTTGGTCTTCAAATGAAAGCAGTTTAATGATGAGGCAATGGAATTTTGATGTTGTTAGACCAGAAGATTTTATCATTTCTGGCTCCTTTTCTGGTGTTCTTGCATCTTGGGGATGCATAATAGTGTTAGTTAAGTAATCCTAGATTTAATGAGCTTAAGTGCAGGAAAACAAACAGGGTTAAGGTGAAAACACAGACATAGATGCCTTTTTATTGGGCCAGTGAGCACACTATCCACTTTCACCAGCTTTTAACCATTTCATTGCTAGTTTCATTTGAAATGTTGTGACACATGTACTATCTGCATCTGCAGGGAACTCTTGTCAGTTTAAGGTTTCACCTCAGCGCTAGGATTTGGAACAAGCGTTGCACTTTTCACGTGTTAATCCGGCATCAAATATTCAGGCACCAGTAATGCTGTGGATTGTAAGTTGAGATCGCTGGGGCCTTGTTTGTCTTCATTTGTAGCATGTATATTCTTTGATATATATGAGATGGGTCACAGATTTATTATTTACCTTGGCCAGACTAGGTTTCTTTTGGACAGATGAAAAGCATCAAAATGAAAAGACCTTGTGTGCCTAAGGATTCCATTTCTATTTCTTACTGAGCCAAGAGTAAATAAAGAGCTCCAGTGTGCCTTCTGGGAATACTCTGCCACCCTTATCTACTCCTCACTTGTGCTGTTTGAAATGTCAATTGCAAACCTAGACTCCATTAGAAATTGTAGAGTGTGTATGAGTGGCCTGAAAATCTCATCAAAATTAGTTTCAGCAATTAAAATCAACAGCCTGTCTTGTTAGTAATCATGACATGGTTGATGTACCAGCATCAATTGATCTGGGAAATCAAATCATTTTTAGATTATATATGATTAGTTTTCCTATAACACTTCCGAATATAATGTGACGTTACAGGTTCTCATTAGCTGTCTCATTCCCCGTGTCACAAAGTATTCTGTTTTGCAGTGTGCATGTTGCTCATTTCCCCTAGTATGTAAAGAGTGGATGAGAAAGTGGGATAACGTAGAACTAGCGTGAATCGGTGGTCGGTGTGAACATGATGGGCTGAAGGACTTGTCTCCATGCTGTATCTTTAAACTAAACAAACAAATAACGATAGCAAAAAAAGCTGGAGTAACTCAGCGGGTCAGTCAGCATCAGTGGAGAAAAGGAATAGGACTCGACCTGAAAGGTCACCTATTATTTTTCCCCAGAGATGCTGTCTGACCCGCTGAGCTACTTCAGATTTTTGTGTCTACGGTTAAAACCAGCATCTGCAGTTCCTACCGAAACAAATAAGGATGATTGGTCATGATTAATTAGAAGATCTGTCATGAAATCTAATTCAATTGTGAAAACCAAATTGTTCGAACCTTGTGGAATCGTGAATGAACCTGCAATTGAAATATGTCATTTTGAATATACTGTGGCGGAGATAATAGTTACACCTGAAATATTGATTGTTCTAGAGAGATGCTCACCGCTGGTTTTCAATATTGTTTCCATCTAGATTGTTTATAATATTGGCAACGTTTTTTCGTTTGGTTCATTTCTAAGTTGGGTTCTCATGCGCCTGCACTCAATCTCTTCACTTCTCTTACTATGAATCGACCTCAAGCTTTATTTTGTTTTCAGAAGACTTCTTAATTTATTGAAACAGTCTATAAACAGTCAACAAAATAGAGAGAGTACAGAGGAGATTTACTAGAATGTTGCCTGGGTTTCAGCAACTAAGTTACAGAGAAAGGTTGAACAAGTTAGGGCTTTATTCTTTGGAGCGCAGAAGGTTAAGGGGGGACTTGATAGAGGTTTTTAAAATGATGAGAGGGATAGACAGAGTTGACGTGGAAAAGCTTTTCCCACTGAGAGTAGGGAAGATTCAAACAAGGGGACATGACTTGAGAATTAAGGGACTGAAGTTTAGGGGTAACATGAGGGGGAACTTCTTTACTCAGAGAGTGGTAGCTGTGTGGAATGAGCTTCCAGTGAAGGTGGTGGAGGCAGGTTCGTTTTTATCATTTAAAAATAAATTGGATAGTTATATGGATGGGAAAGGAATGGAGGGTTATGGTCTGAGCGTAGGTATATGGGACTAGGGGAGATTATGTGTTCGGCACGGACTAGAGGGGTCGAGATGGCCTGTTTCCGTGCTGTAATTGTTATATGTTATATGGTTATTATATGCTCTCATTTTGTTTAAAACGAAGTATGGAGAATGTTTAAACTTGTGATTGACACCACCCCAGCCTCCCCCACCTGGTCTGCTGACCATTGCTGCTTCCTCTCCACCTCCCCTCCCTCTCTCCATCACTCCTGAGATGTCACCTGTACGGAGTCCCCTCTTTCCACCTCCCACTCCACCGGCAGCCCCACCTATGACTCTTCATACTGCTCAGGTCAAGGTGATGCTGGACAGACTGAAGCCAGGGAAAGCAGTGGGGCCTGATGACACCAGCCCAAGGCTACTGAAGACTTGCTCTTCAGAGCTGTGTGGTATTCTAACACACCTGTTCAACCTGAGCTTGCGTCTACAGAGGGTTCCAAGGCTGTGGAAAACATCTTGCCTGGTACCTGTCCCAAAGAAGACCCATCCCACTCTCCACAATGACTACAGACCAGTAGCGCTCACTTCACATATAATGAAGACATTTGAGAGACTTGTCCTTTCCTACATCAGGACTAGTGTGTCAAATCAAATGGATCCTTTACAGTTTGCATATCAGCCTAACATCAGTGTCGATGATGCCCTCATTTACATGCTGCAGAGGGTGTACACACATTTGGACACTACTGATGCATCTGTAAGGATTACATTTTTTGACTTCTCAAGCGCCTTCAACACAATTCAGCCCCGACTGCTAGGGGAGAAGATGGAGAAGATGAAAGTGGATCCATCACTGGTACTGTGGTGTTTGGATTACCTTTCCCTCAGACCACAGTACGTGCGCCTACAGAACAGTGTCTCGGGCACCATCTTGAGCAGCACAGGGGCTCCACAAGGAACTGTGCTGGCTCCGTTCCTGTTTACCTTCTACACAGCGGATCTCCAATATAACACCAACAGCTGCTTTTTGCAGAAGTTTTCGGACGACACAGCTGTTGTCGGCCTCATTAAAGGGGGCAATGAGGAGGAGTATAGAGACATAATAAGTAACTTTGTGGAGTGGAGTACACACAATAACCTCCATCTTAACACCAAAAAAACCAAGGAGATAGTTGTGGACTTCAGGAGGGGGAGGAGGAGGACTCAAGCAACACCAATCACCATTAAGGGCACTGAGGTGGAGGTGGTCGCTAACCACAGGTACCTTGGGGTGCAGCTTGACAGTGAGCTGAACTGGAAGTGTCATATGGAGGCGGTGTACAGGAAGGGACAAAGCCGACTGTATTTTTTAAGGAGGCTGAGGTCATTTAACATCTGCCAACCCCTACTGTGCAGTGTCTACCATTCAGTGGTGGCCAGTGCTCTGTTTTTTGCTGTGGCCTGTTGGGGAGATGGCGCCCGCATAGCGGACAAAAACAGACTGGACAAGCTAATCAGGAAGGCTGGCTCAGTGGTCGCGGCTGAGCAACGAACGGTCCAGCAGGTGGCAGAGGCCAGAACTCTGAACAAACTGGGTTCAATAATGACCAACCCCACTCACCCACTCCATGCCCTGAAGGTGATCAAGAGCAGCATCTTCAGTCAGAGGCTGATTGCACCAATGTGCAAAACTGAGAGACATAGGAAGTCCTGTTTACCAGCTGCTATAAGGTTATATAATGCGCATAAATAACTGCACTTTTTTTTTTTTTTTTTTTTTTTTAATTAATTGTATTTTAACTTGTATTTTAACTTGTATTTTCACTTGTTAAGTATGGAAGCCATTTGAGGAAATGTGTGGTGTTATGTCTGTCTTGAAGCTGTCGTGGCACTGTAATTTCCTGTAAAGGATTATTAAAGGTATAATCAATCAATCAATCAATCAATCAAATCAATTATCTTATGTTGAATAGTGGGTAGAAATCTGCCTGCCGTGAGTTGCCGTGCTAATCAGCGCTGTGTGGGAAAACCCTACTGACACTCGTGCTTCGTGGAACGGTTTAGTTCCAAAGACCATATTTGGCAAATTGCTTTTCTTTTCTTTGCAGCAACATCCAAGAAATGAGAACCTTGCACAAAGAAACCTTCCTCAAGAAACACAACATGAAGCTAGGTTTCATGTCTGCATTTGTTAAAGCGTCCAGTTTTGCACTGCAGAATCAGCCAGTGGTAAACGCTGGTGAGTGAACATAGTGGATGGGGTTTAATATTGCCACACATATTTGGGCGACAAGGTGGGGCAGCGGTAGAGTTGCTGCCTCACAGCGCCAGCGACCCGGGTTCGATCCTGACTACGGAAGCTGTCTGTATGGAGTTTGTACTTTCTCCCCGTGACCTGCGTGGGTTTTCTCCAGGATCTCCGGTCTCCTCCCACACTCCAAAGACGTACAGGTTTGTAGATTAATTGGCTTCGGTAAAATTGTAAATTGTCCCTAGTGTTTGTGTGTAGGATAGTGATAGTGATAATGGTGATCGCTGGTTGGCGCAGTGTCGGTGGGCCAAAGGGTCTGTTTCCGCACTGTATCTCGAAAATAAATATTTGAGCAAAAAGCAGTTAAAGTCTACTTCCGATTCTCAGAACACTTCAGTGTAATGGTAGAACCCAAGGATCTACATCAAGGCAGGTGGAGTCGTTGTTCAGTAGTTTAAATGAAGAAAGGTTGGGTGAATTTAGAAAAGAGTTGGCTAATAAATAAACCACTGTAATTGTCAGGGTAATCCCTCCCAGCCATTTAGACTGGAATAAGTGTTCCCCCTCCTATTTCGAAACATAAAGCTGCCAGTATTTCACAATGAGATATCGGTAATGAAAGTGAGCAGTGGAAAGGTGCAGATTTCTGACTGATCCTCAGAGCGATACCCATAATGAAAATCAAAAAACTGAATATGGAAATCTGACATAAAAAACGGCAAATGCCAGAGTACAGAAGAAAGGTTTTTGACCCGAAACGTTAACTATTTATTTTTCCATAGATGCTCCCTGACCTAGGTTTTCCAGCATTTATTGTTTCCATTTCAAACAGCCATAAAGTTCAGTTTATTGGTGAAACTTTAAATGCAAACTGCACCTTGCAACAGCATATTTTCTTTATTGTTAGACTTAGTGATATAAAATCAAATATCGATCTCTGGAATTTTTGTCTTTGAAGGCAGCAGCTTTTTATTTAAAATATAGAATAACCCCTATGGCCCTTTTCTTGCTGCAACTGTTCCATGCCAAACCCTGTACCATGATGCACACCAAGATGTATTCCTAGACCTCCTGCTTAAGCTAGAAACAAAAAGAAAATTGAGAAACGGGGTAAGATATTTCTGTAGTAATGAGTTGAGGCTTGGAATCACTTTGACATTGTGGCTAAGATAGACACAAATTGCTGGAGTAACTCAAAGGGCCAGGCAGCATCTCTGGAAAAAAAGGATGTGTGACGTTTCGGATCGGAACCTTTCTTCAGACTGAAAGTAAAGGGGGGGGGAACAGGAGGTAGGAAAAGGCCAGAACAAATCCGGGCCGGCAACAGATAACCGAGGGTGGAGCCTATAATGACCCATTGGCGGTTGGGAAGAGGTGATAAGGAAGCGATGCAAGGATACGGACAGCACTGGTAGAAAATTTCGAAGTGCAAAGAAATTGGAGACTTTCAAAACTGAATATTTGGAAAATGTCGTGAATAGACTCCATCTTAGAATTTAAATATTTAGCTTGGACCGTTTTGCAGGAAGTCTCTTCATCAATGTAGCTAAACTATCCCCTCAGCATATGATTCCATTGGAATGTATCACTTTTAAAAAAAATTAAAGAATTAGTTCAATGTTTTTATTTATTGTTGCTGTCTAGTTATTGATGATACAACCAAAGAAATGATCTACAGGGACTATATTGACATCAGCGTAGCCGTAGCTACACCAAAGGTAAGCATTTGTTTTGGTCTGAATTAGTCATAGGGGAGGGATAGAATAGTTATTAACTTCTGTGCATTAACACAGTTTGTGCTTGAAGTATGTTGTGCACCAGTTAGATTAAGGGGGGGAGGGGGGACGTAGTAACAGAGGCTGGGAGGTGATAATTGGAGAACCAAGGGCTGCAGATTCTGGAATCTCTAGGAAGGGAAGGTGAAGAGTGGAGCTGAATGAGGTTGGCAAAGGGGAACAACAGAGGACAGGAGGGGTGAGCAGTGGGAGAGGGGATCCAGTGGGCAGTGGGCAGATGGATTAGTGGGAAAAGAATCGTGGTGATAGGGGTTTTATGGAAAGAAAGGAACGAGAGGTGGCTCAGCGGTAGAGTTGCTGCCTTACAGTGCCAGTGACCCAGGTTCGATCCTGACTACGGGTGCTTGTCTGTACGGAATTTGTATGTTCTCCCCGTGACCTGCATGGGTTTTCCCCCAGAGCTCCGGTTTCCTACCATGATCCAAAAACGTACAGGTTTGTTAATTGGCTTGGTTAAATTGTAAATTGTCCCTAGTTTGTGTATGATAGCGTTAATGTGCAGGGATCGCTGGCCGGCACGGACTCGGTGGGCCGAAAGGCCTGTTTCCGCACTGTATCTCTAAACTAAACTGTAAAGAAATGAACAGAGAGAGACCAATAAGGACCATGGTTACCTGAAATGGGATAATTTGATGTTCACCTTATAAGGGTTGTAGGCCAGGGTAAATATGAGGTGCTGTTTCTCTAGTTGCATTTTAATTACTATATTGATAGGAATGGACTTTTTTGTTTGTTCTGGCCAAAATTATTTATTTTGATTTACATATTCATTTTCTTAAATCTCTGAGGTAGAAAGAGCTTGAAATATTTACTTCAGTAATAGGCAGAACAATGTGTAATTTTATTTTATCTTCCATCCATAGGGGCTGGTGGTACCTGTAATCCGAAATGTTGAAAACATGAACTATGCTGATATTGAGAGAGCAATCAATGAGCTAGGAGAGAAGGTGATTGTTAAAGCATTTTGTGTTCCAATATTATCAGGCACTTGTTCACATTTACGGCATCCACTGTCCAATTCTGGGAACAATACTTTGGGGAAAACTGTGTAGATGTTGGCAATGGTGTAGAGGAAATTTACTGGAATAATTCCTAAGATGTAGGACTTAATTTACATGAATAGACCAATTAAACTGAAGTGATTGTTCTTTGGTCAGAGGGGATTGAGGAGCCCTTAGAAAGGTATATAAATGTGTGAGCAGCATCAACAAATTATCTGTAGAGAAATCTTTCACACTGAAAGCAAAGATCCTATAGCGGAGCAAGATAGGCTACTCCTGCGAAATGCAATGAGTTGACGTGTAGTACGCTACGGAGGGGATCCTGGGCATTTTTCCCCGCCCATTTTAGTAACCGGTACCTACCCGACCCAACTCGCAGTGTAATCAACGTTGCGAGGGAACAGTTTTTGTGCGTGATATAGGGTTAGATTCATAATTCTGTTAGTTCATACTTCTGTTAATTCTTGTTAAAGAATAAAATGTTTATAAACACACATACATGAATGTGATATAAATGTATATAATCATATAACACACACAATTATATTTCTTCTGATTTTTATATCCAATGATGAACTTTATTTCAGACTAGACAAGTGACATTAAATAATAAACATTGTAAATCTCCCCGCAATTTCACACACACTAGGCCCTATCCCACCCCTCAACTCTCTCTCCCCCCCCCCCCCCCCCCATGCTCTCTGCACCACGGCCCCTACCCCACCTCTCTCCCAAAGATCTTATAGCGGAGCTCCGCTATAAGATCTTTGCTCTCTCCCTCCCCCGGCCCTACCCAACCCTCCTGCGCCACCACTATCCCACTTGCACTACTCCCCTCCTCTCTCCCCGCTGCCCCGGGACGCGCACCCCCCTCTCCCCGGGACGCGCACCTCCATCTCCCCGCTGCCCCGGGCCGCGCACCCCTTCCCGCGGCCCCGGGCCGCGCACCTCCCTCTCCCCGCCTAGGCCCCAGGCCTCCCCGCTGCCCCGGGCCGCGCACCCCCCGCCTAGGCCCCAGGCCTCCCCGCTGCCCCGGGCCGCGCACCCCCTCCCCCCGAGCGTCAAAGACTTGCGAAGATACGGGAGCGGAGGCGGAAGCGGGAGCAAAGATCCGATCTTTGGCCGGAAGCAAGATGGCGGAGGCTGGTTGCTAGAATGGGTCCTATAATCACCCATGAATCTGCCCATGACCGTACTACGTGTTTTGTGTAGGAGTAGGCCATCTTGCTCTGCTATAAGATCTTTGCTGAAAGTGTCAAGAACCGTATCGCTTATTTCCCTACCACACTGGAGGCCATTGAATAAGTCGAGTTTATGTTGATTCATAGCATAATCCCATTCTCCCACAAATTTTCCATGAAGCCTACTCTACCCACATTCCCATCAACCTTACCACCCAGTTCTTTGCATGTACGTTTCGATCTGCTGTATGTTGCATTCTTCCTTTTTCTATCTGAGAAATGTAAGATTCACAAATTTTTTATTCTGTTTTTCAATCTCTAATTTTTCCCCAGTATTCGCTCTTGTTTCTTGTTACCTGATCCAAAGTTTTCAACATTTTTTAGATTGTTTAGTGTTTTGTTTTTTGTTATTAAATGGCCTGTCCCACTAGGCGTTTTATTAGGCTAGTGCTGGCGACTGTCATAGTCATAGCAGGTCGCTGATAAACTGCGACTGGACTTATGGGCCTGTCACACTTGGGCGATTTTTTAATCGACTGCCGGTGAATACGAGAATGGAATTCACCGATGTCAGCACCTGGCGACAACCTACGTCACCTGGCGACAACCTACGCCATCCTGATGACAACTACGACAGCACCTACCTCAGTAGAAGACAAGCTACGACAAGCCCACGGTCTCCGACTGTCGCTGAGAAGTTTTGAACATTTCAAAATCCAGCAGCAACCAGAAAAATTCTACAATTGCTACAACTCTTTGGACGACTGAGGAGACTACTCACGACTATACAGGCGACACCCCGGCGACAGCCTAGTCGCCGGCAATCGCCTAAGTGAGACAGGCCCTTAAGTCCTTGTGGTTTGAGCTTTGGTGTTTGTTCGGACGGTGTTACAATTTGTGTCTGATTCTCCTCAATGTAAATTATGCTGCTTTGATATTTTGAACAGAAGTTGCATTGGAAACAACAAACCAAAGCCTTTATTAACAAGACAATCAGACTAAATGTTACAGCTAGAATTGATTCTCTTTCTATGGAGCAAAGTAGCTTTTGCAGAACTGAAATGAGTTTTAAAATATCAAATGGAAAGTAGAGACAAAATACTGAGGCTGAATTTTGTTACAATGCTGAAATCCTGAATGATCCAAAGTGGGATGGGATAAATTCAAATAAGCAGTTGGCATATTTAAAGGACCTAATGAGCACAGTAACGCCTCTACCTCCTGAGAAGATTATGGGGATTTGGTATGTCAGAGAGGATTCTCTTAAACTTCTACAGGTGTACGGTAGAGAGCATATTGACTGGTTGCGTCACGGCCTGGTTCGGCAACTTGAATGCCCAGAAGTGAAGAAGACTGCAAAATGTTGTGAACCAGTCCATCACTGGCTCTGGCCTCCCCACCATCAAAGGGATTTACCAGTATCGTTACCTCAAAAAGGGAGCCAGGATAATCAGAGACCTACACCACCCTGGCCACACACTTATTTCACCCCTGCCATTGGGAAGAAAGTACAGGAGCCTGAAAACTGTGATGTCCAGGTTCAGGAACAGCTTGTTCCCTACAGCCATTCGACTATTAAACATTACAACCTCAAATGAGCTCTGTTTGTTTTTTGTTTGTACGTATGTCTGCATGTATATATATACACACACACACACACACATATATATATATATATATATATATATATATATGTGTGTGATCTTTATATATGTGTATATATACACATTGAACTTTTTTCCCTCGTTTATTATATTTTTTTACAATGTACTATGTTTACATATTCTGTTGTGCTGCTACGAGCAGGAATTTAATTGTTCTATCAGGGATATATGACAATAAAACACTCTTGAATCTGCACCTCTCTAGGCCCGTAAGAACGAGTTGGCTATTGAAGACATGGATGGAGGAACTTTCACAATCAGCAATGGCGGAGTGTTTGGCTCTATGTTCGGAACACCAATTATCAACCCGCCTCAGTCTGCCATCCTGGGTATGCATGGTATCTTTGAGAGGCCGGTTGCAATCAAGGGTCAGGTAAGCATCAATCTCATTATATTGTAAAGTTTATTGAGCGGAAAAGATTTTATTGCTCCTTATGTTACAAAACAGATTGCAACTTGCTGTTGCTGGTTTTATGTAATTTTAGGACACTCATGTGTATTGACTAATCTGAATCTACCTGTTTAGGTGCATTGGCCTGTTTTGTGGAGATTTATTGTGTTGGAAGGAACTGCAGATGCTGGCTTACACCAAAGATAGAAACAAACTGCTGGAGTAACTCAGCGGGACAGGCAGCGTCACTGGAGAGAAAGAATGGGAATCATCCTTCTCTCCAGTGACGCTGCCTGTCCCGCTGAGTTACTCCAGCATTTTGTGTCTCTCTTGTGGAGATTTATTGTTGGCTGAGTACACTGAATTAACTTATGCCACATAATTGTCATTTCAAGCTGCAACATCTCATGACTATTTTCCTCTTACTGTAGGTTGTGATCCGTCCCATGATGTATGTGGCCCTAACCTATGACCATCGCTTGATAGATGGCAGAGAAGCAGTACTTTTCCTCCGAAAAATTAAAGCTACAGTGGAAGACCCTCGTTTGCTGCTGCTTGACATTTAAATTCAATTAATATACAATTATTAAAAAAAAACACATATACTCAATGTCATATGCATTTTCATATTAAATAATTGTTCTACCTTTTTGATGTTTAAAAAAAATATCATAAATGAATGTTTTATGGACGAATTGCAATTCTGTAGGAAACGATTTTAACGGAAAGATATGGCATGTCCGAGACTTGGCAGCGAATTTATATTGTCAGCAAATGAGCTTACTAGCGAGGGTAAATCATCACTGATATTTGAGATGGAGGGAGCAGCTTTGGGTAGTTGTTCACAATTTGGTATTAAAGAGCCTGAACTGGCATTGCAACAAAAGAAATCAAGACTCACTGGTATTGGATCTGGAAATACTAATTCCTTATGTGTGGGATAGAACTGCAGATGCTGGTTTAAATCGAAGATAGACACAAAATGCTGGAGTAACTCAGCGGGACAGTCAGCATCTCTGGAGAGAAGGAATGGGTAGACCCATTCCTTCTCTCCAGAGACGCTGCCTGCCCCGCTGAGTTACTCCAGCATTTTGTGTCTACCTTCAATACTAATTCCTTATCTGATACTTATCGTGATGTATGTTGCCAAGGCAGTTTACAGAGTCCTTACTTCTAACAAATGCTGCTTTTGATTTGGGAGTGTTCCACATCTGTGAGAGCAAATTTCATTCCCCACCTATAAAATCTTCATCGTGATCATAAAAATGCACTGATTTTCTGAAAGAGTACTGTTCCTACAATATTTGCTGCCCAACTAGGTCAAAGCGAATGCAGCCCTTTGAACTAATTTCAGCAACTTTAGACTTGCAACAAAACTATTTACTTATATAGAGTGGAGGCCATGAATGGATTTATTCCGAATATGGTAGTGTCCTTGTGCCCGTAACGCCAGGCTTCAGGCTAACCATGTTCCAATAATTACTATCTGTTGCCAAGCACGGCCTTTGAAGACAAACAATGAAAATAAACCCTCGTCGCGGACACAATATGAAGTTGAGAAAGTTGGAAACCTAAATTATGCAACTATGGCCGAAGACTGCAGGAGCACAACTTTAGAGTATAAGGTGTTTCTGTTGCTTTTAGATGGGTGTAAATTGAAATATTAAGATGTCTTTGCAAGTTTTGGTCTATTCTCCATTTGATGTCTTTGTACCTGGTTCATTTATCTTTCCCTTTCTCACCGCCCTTCACAACCCAAATTGTCCAGCTAGTATTTTGTTACAGTTGTATCTTTGTTCAAGAATGCAGGCCGCTGTTTCGCTACCAGCTGTGCAGCATCATGTTTGTCCAATTTTGCCGCATGTGCATCGCGGGACCAGCTTAATACAAACCGACTTTGCCAACAACATATTCTGTTCAAATCAAATCCTGTTTCCTTAGCAAAGAAGTTCCTTGCCCTCTGAGAATTAAGCAGTCTTTTGAGATTGAAAAATGTGCACAACTTTCTTTTGAAATGTACTCTGTTTATAGACAGTATGGGGGTGAGCACAATCTATAAAATCTATATTCTATTGGTGTGTACAGACAGTATTGGAGTTAGCACGATATAAGTGTCGGTAAACATATTAATCGGGTCAGATATTATGTATTATGAATCAATGTGGAACTTTCTGTATTGTAGCGAGAAAAGTGATTTTATTGAAAGCTGCTTCCTGGCATGAAATATCCTTCCTATATAAATGGATTACAGAGTAGCGGGCAGACAATTCCAAATTGACAATAAAGTTAACCCTGTTCTCTTTACAGAACTGTCAGTCGGCCGTTTCACACTACATAGGGCAATATGCATTAGGACTGAGAACCAGGTGAGTGTGGTGGGAAAGGTGTCGATAATTTTGAGTTAGTAATGTATTTTTAGCTAGCAAGATTCAAATGATCTTGCAGTTATTGTGTGTTAGTGAGCCCCAGCCTTGGCTTTGTGTTTCTGAGACACAAATATACATGAGAACGCAATCAGAGATGCTGCTCCTACAGATTCACATCCATTTTCCCCAGACTTTCCTGACGGTGATTAATATTGCTTCTCTCAACCTGTACAACTTTGAAAAATTTGATGCGTGTTGTACACCATTCATTTCATTTGTGACACTAGCTCACTGGCTGTTTCCATCCAGCACTAGTTGGATATGTGTACTTTTAAACAAAAAATGCTGCCCTGCACTGCAGTGCAGTCATTGGCAAGAGAAGCGATAACCTATACTTGAAAAATATGTCAGTTACGTAAGGTGGCGCGGCGATAGAGTTGCTGCCTTGCAGCACTTACCGCGCCAGAGACCCAGGTTCGATCCTGACTTCTAGTGCTCTCTGTACGAAGTACGTATGTTGTCCCCGTGACCACATGGGTTTTCTCTGAGATCCTCGGTTTCATCCCACACTCCAAAGACGTACAAGTTTGTAGGTTAATTGGCTTGGTAGAAGTGTAAATTGTTCCTGGTGTGTGTAAGATAGTGTTAATATGCGGGGATCGCTGGTCGGTGCGGACTCGGTTGGTCGAAAAGCCTTTTTCCGCATCGCATTTCTAAACTAAACTAAATAAGCTAAAGAGAATAAATTCTTAGTGGGTCTACTGTGGGTTACTGCCATGCAAGCCTAAGCATTGTGTCAGTTGGATACAGTTGTGTGACGGTTCATTGTTGATTGTGCAGCCGGTGGGTGCTTTTCCAGGCAGGGCATTTATAGATATCCCGGATGTACATCTTCACTTTGCAGCACTCGTATCGGTTAATTTTATTCCAAACGGCTCAAAGCGTTTAACCAAAAATGAGGCAATAAGTTGAAATGTCACAAAGGAGAATTGGCAATGTAATGGTATTTGAAATCAATAAATGACTATTCAAATCCTGTTTCGGCTGGTCTCGATCTGAGGGTGCTGGCTATTCTGAATGGGAGGTGGGTGAAATTCCTTTCCCCTTTTTGCTTTTCACTCTTGCACCGTGTAAAAATCCTGCATGTTGGCATTGATTTAAAATCGTTTATATTTTTGTTACATAGTCATTCGGCCGAAATGAGGCCATTCATCCCAACGCATCCATGGTGATCAAGTTTCATAACATCATGCACTTACACTGACTCATCTGTAGAAGGATCTTGACTGAAATATCATCTAACCATTCCCTCCTTGGATGCTGTCTGACACACTGAGTTACTCCAGCAGTTAGAGTTTTGCTCCTTTAAACCTTTCCTATCCATGTCGAAATGTGTTTTAAATGTCACCATTGCATGCACCACTACAGATTCCCCTAGCAGTCCGTTCTATGTACAGAAATCAACAATGATCTTTGTGAGACCCTCTGGTCTCTTAAATTCTCCCCTTAAACCTCTGCCTTCTAGTTCTCCACTTCCCTATCCTGGGAAAATGACCATCTTATCCACACCCTTCAGGATTTGGACACCTCCAAGGTCACCCCTCAGCCTCCTGCGCACTGGACTTTCATTCATCTGGGATTGAAGTTGAACATTTAGATTGAGGAATTGAATTGAATATTGCCTCCTCTTTCACACAAAGGGTGGTGGGTGTATGGAACGAGCTGCCAGAGGTGTTAGTGAGGCTGGGACTATCCCAATGTTTAAGAAACACATGGATAGGACATGGGAGGGATATGGACCAAGCGCAGGCAGGTGGGACTAGTAGCTGGAAGATGTTGGCCGGTGGGCATGTTGGGCCGAAGGGCCTGTTTCCACATTGTATCACTCTATGGCTCTGTGACAAGTCACAGTGAAATTCTTTGCAAATAGTCACCCATAAAGGGCACTTACAAAGTTACAAATTCCCCCCACACACGTCTCTCTACACCTTTGAACCTTCCTCTGGCAGTGGCGGCCTCGCTATTGTGCACTGATGTTTGCTACCCGCTGAGAATTTATCCAAAAACCCGCTGCAAAACTATTACCAGATCACTGCATTACAAGATCAATCTGTTAAGGGGTAGAATTAGGTCAGAATAAACACCTATCCCCTTTTCTGCAAGACCAGTGACAATGCAGAGTTTGGATACTGTTGCGAGTTCTCACTTTCACATTTTCCAGAGTTTATGTACCACAGAAGGTCAAAGCAGCAGCTGAGATCACTTAGTTTTTAATGACTTAAGGATGTGTGCATAATGGATTTTGTAGGCATGGAAAACTGAGTAATGAGCGTGGAAATAAAGCCTGTTAAAAGTGTTGGATTTATCGGAGTGACGTGGCTGAGGTGGACTGTTTCTCATACATCTTTGCTCTATCCGCCCAGTTGCACTTACTCCCATCATCACCAAGTGCTTCGAGAGGCTGGTCCTGGCACACCTCAAAGGCTGCCTACCTCCCACACTGGACCCTTATCAGTTCGCCTACCGCAAGAACAGGAGTACAGAGGATGCCATCTCAACGGCACTTCACTCCGCCCTCTCCCACCTCGACAACAGAGACACATGAGAATGCTGTTCATCGATTATAGCTCAGCATTTAACACAATTATCCCCTCAAAACTGATCACCAAACTCAGCGACCTTGGCATCGACCCCTCCCTCTGCAACTGGATACTGGACTTTCTAAATAACAGACCCAGGTCTGTTAGGTCAGACAAGCACACCTCTTCAACCCTCACCCTGACCACAGGGCTGCGTGCTGAGCCCCCTCCTCTACTCCCTCTTCACCTACAACTGCACACCTGTACATGGTACTAACACCATCATCAAGTATGCAGATGATACAACGGTGATTGGCCTCATCAGCAACAACGATGAGTCGGCCTATAGGGAGGAGGTCCAGCTCCTAGCAGCATGGTACACTGACAACAACCTGGCCCTTAACTCCAAGGAGCTCATTAGGGACTTCAGAAGGTCTAGGGGAGGCACGCACACCCACATCCATATTAACGGGACGGAGGTGGAACGTGTTTCCAGCTTCAGGTTTCTGAGGGTCAACATCTCCGATGACCTCTCTTGGACCCACAATACCTCAACACTGGTCAAGAAGGCTCACCAGCGTCTCTTCTTACTGAGGAGACTGAAGAAGGTCCATCTGTCTCCTCAGATTCTGGTGAACCTCTACCGCTGCACCATCGAGACTGTATCACAGTATTGGTATGGCAACTGCTCTGTCTCCGACCGGAAAGCACTGCAGAGGGTGGTGAAAACTGCCCAACGCATCACCGGTTCCTCACTCCCCTCCATTGAGTGTCCAAAGCAAGCGATGTCTGCGTAGGGCGCGCAGCATCGTCAAGGACTGCTCTCACGCCAGCCACAGTCTGTTTACCCTCCTCCCATCCGGGAGGCGCTACAGGCCTCTCCGTTGCCGGACCAGCAGGTCCAGGAACAGCTTCTTCCCTGCGGCTATTACACTACTTAACTCTGCACCTTGGTGATTGCCAGTCACCCACCCCCCAGAAAAATTGCACTACTACCACTGTATGTACGTATATATATTATTCTATGTTCGCTCTTCTGGGTGAGATGCTAACTGCATTTCGTTGTCTCTGTACTGTATACTGCACAATGACAATAAAGATTGAATCTGAATCTGGATCTGAATCTATCCACCTTTACTGCAAAATGATGGAGTAATTCAGCAGTTCAGGTAGCATCTCTGGAGGACATGGATAGGCGATGTTTCGGGTTGGCACTTTCGAAGAAGGGTTCTAACCCAAAACATCTGTCCACTCCCTCTGCAGATGCTGCTTGACCCGCTGAGTTACTCCGCACTTTGTGTTCTACTCAAGATTCGGTTGTCTGCAGTTCATTGTGTTTACAGTATATTAGGACTGGTGATGCCTTAAACTCTACATTAACACTGATGGATGCGCGGAGTCTTGTAACCTCTGTCATTAATCATAATCATACTTTATTAGCTAAGTATGTTTTGCAACATATGAGGAATTTGATTTGCTATACAGTCATACCAATAAAAAGCAACAGAACACACAAAATACATTTTAACATAAATATCCACCACAGTGACTCCACATTCCTCACTGATGGAAGGCGGGAAAAAAAGTTCAATCTCTCCCTTCTTTGTCCTCCAGCGGTCGGGGGCCTGTAACTTTCCGTTGGCGGGACGATCTTACTCCCGTTGCCAGCGGCGGGCCTCCTCGTCAGGGCGATTAAGCTCCTACATCGGGGGGGGGGGGGTCTCAGTTCCCCCGCGCCGGGCGATCTACCCGGGGCAGGACTAGTCAAAAGTGCAGCTTTTGGAGCTTCCCGACGTCGGTCTCAACCTGAGACTGCGAGCTCCAGGATGTTAAAGTCTGCAGGCAGTGGTTGGAGCGTCGATCCTAGGCAAGGAATCGGCTTCGATGGTAAGTCCACACCCCCGCGGTGGGGCTCAAAGTCGGGGCCGAGCAAAGCCTCCAGCTCCACGATGTTAGGCTGCAGAGCGACCGGAGATACGATACGGAAAACAATCGCATCTCCGACAAGATAAGAGATTGAAAAAAAGTTTCCCCCCGCATAAAACAAACCAGAGAACATTAACACAAACTTTTAAACACAAAATAACAAAAAAAAGACGAAAAGGATAGACAGACTTGGCGAGGCTGCCATCGAAGCGCCACCCGGTGGTATATTAATGACAGTAATTTGCTATACATCTGTGGGAATTATCTTCAAAATGTGAAATATATTTAGTAATATATAAACAGTGTCCCGTTTATGCTGTTGCATGTTTTTCTCCGTGCATTTGTGGATTGAAGATACAATCCAGGAATGAGCATTTGTCCGCACTCTACACGCTGGAGTTTAGAAGAATGAGGTGGGACTTAATTTAAACATACAGAATTGGGAAAGGCTTGGATAGAGTGGAAGTGGAGAGGATGTTTCCACTAGTGGGAGAGTCTAGGGGTAATAGCCTCAGAATTAAAGGACTTATTTTAGGAAGGAGATGAGAAATTTCTTTAGTCAGAGGGTGGTGTATCTGTGGAACTCATTGCCACAGAAGGCTGTGGAGGCCAAGTCAGTGGATATTTTAATGGCAGTGATAGATAGATTTTTGATTAGTATAGGTGTCAGAGGTTATAGGGAGAAGGCAGGAGAAGGGTTAGGAGGGAGAGATAAATCAGCCATGATTGAATAGCCTTGATGGGCCGAATAATAATAATAATAATAATAAGCCTTTATTGTCATTGCACTTAGAAATATAACTAAATTAGGAGAGCTACTCCTGATCAGTGCAACCATAACAAGTTCAAACACGACGAAAACACATCCAATACATTATTTAACTGCTTAAAATAATAAATAAATTATCATTAACACACCTAGGTAGAGCATTGCACTGGGAGAATATTACACTTAAAATGTAATAAATACTTTAAAAGAATTATAAAAAAAAGAAGAAATATTAGCTGAGTGGTCTGTGTTACAGTGGAATGGATGACAGCATTCTCATGTCGTGTGGATATTTGAGGAGTTTAGAGCTCTATTTGCCCAGGGAAAGAAACTGTTCTTGAGTCTGTCTGGCTTTTGATGCACCTGTACCGCCTACCAGAGGGCAGGAGGTTGAACAGGAAGTGTCCAGGATGGGAGGGGTCTTTGATTATTTTCCTGGCTCTACAGAGGCACCGAGAGCTGGAGATGTCTTCCAGGGAAGGCAGCCGATGATTTTCTGGGCAGTTTTGATCACTCTCTGCAGGGCTCTCCTGACTGAGCAGCCAGCATATCATACCGTGATACAATATGCCAGCACACTCTCGATGGTGGAGCGGTAGAAGGTCACTAGCAGCTTCTCCTCTAAACTGTTCTTCCTTAGCACTCTCAGGAATGGCCTAATTCTAGTCACATGAACTAATGATACAACGGTCACTGCTTTGCCTACATTGGCTAATCGTCTGGAATAATTCACGGATCCAGCAGCGGTTGGAGGGTGTAAATAATGGTCGATGTTTTGGATCAAAAAAACATTTAGTTTGACCAGCAGATTATTGCTCTAGATTCCAGCATCTGCAAGTCTCCATTAAAAATGCTGCATTTAGCCAAAGTTGGTTAGAGAGTGGAAACGAGTTAACATTTCTCAATCATCATCCAATGATTTATCCTGGGCGAACAATGCACTGGTGTTTACAGAGCGCTGGATTCGGGCACATGTGCGAACACTGGAAGACGTGAAGATAGAGACAAAAAGGTGGAGTAACTCAGCGGGCCATTGGGCATCTCTGGAGAGAAGGAATGGGTGATGTTCCGGCTCTAGACCCTTCTTCAAACTGGTTAGGGATAAGGAAAACGACAGATATAGATGATGTGGAGAGATAAAGAACAATGAATAAAAGATATGCAAAAAATTAACGATGATAAAGGAAACAGGCCATTGTTAGCTGTTTGTTGGGTGAAAACGAGAAGCTGGTGCGACTTGGGTGGCGGAAGGGTAGTGAGAGAGAGAGGGAATGTCAGGGCTACCTGAAGTGAGATAAATCAATATTCACACCACTGGGCTGTAAGATGCCCAAGTGTGAAGAGGTGAAGCTGCACGAGGCAAGACAGTGACACCGATAGTAATTGGACAAGTGGCTCCACATTCCCCACAGTCCCTTCTAAATCAGTTAAGCACAGCAGCAGAAAAGAATCCTATGCCCTACACGCAAACACTTCATGCAGGACAGTGCAGTGTGGCGAAGTGCACACTCTGTTTTCAGTCTGATGACGGAACTCGACCCGAAACAACACCTATTCCTTTGCTCCAGAGATGCTGCCTGACCTGCTCTATTACTCCAGCTTTTTGTGTCTATCTTCAATGTAAACCAGCATCTGCAGTTCATTCCCACACACTTGTAAAGCTGCAAGTAAGAATTTCATTGTTCCCTTTCGGTAGATGACACAATAACCCACTCTGAACTCCGCATGTATGTGACGCTAAACTTAAAAACGTCTCTAAAGGAAAGAGTTTTTCTATGGCACAGTCTGCTTCATCCAAAGGTAACTTCTTTTATGAAGCAGAGTTTGCTTGGGTTTTAGCCAATATAACCAGCAGCAGAGGACACAACATGCTAGGGATACTCTGGGCCAGGCAGTATCTCTGGAGAACATGGATAGGCGACGTTTGGGGTCAGGACCCTTCTGCAGCCCGAAGGTCAGGTCTTAACCTATGGGTCAACGAGAACGTGGTCTCGAGCTTGCGGTGTGCCTGTGAAATGCCACTTAGGAAAATAAATAAAAATAAACGTTATTGAAGTACAAAGTAGGTGCAATACGGGAACCGTGCAAAAAATTCTTCCCACATTAACAGAGGCTGTACATACATTCCATGCAGTTTACAAAAATCACACAATTTTATTTTGAAATCCCTTCCCTTATTAGAGGGGCACCTCCACCACACCCTGCCCCCAAATGTGCAGCAGCGGAAGGACCCTAGACTGTGGTCCTCCCCACAGAGCCTTGGTGTTGGCTGCATCCCTCTGCATGTACACCTGCAGTCTGGAGGGGGGGCCAGTCGGCAATATTCCCTGATGGACACTTCGGTCTGCAGGGAGGTCAACAAAGTTCTGACAGACCAAAGGGCGTCTTTCACCGAGTTGATGACCTTCCAGCAGCACTCGATGTCAGTCTCTGAATGTGGCCCTGGAAACAGTCCGTAAGTTCTCTGTTATGGAGCTGTTCGGAATAAATCGTGACAGGGATCCTTGCAAACCTCTCCAGACTCTCTTTGCAAATCCACACTCTGTGAAGAGGTGGGCAACCGTCTCCTGCTGATGGACTCTGCACCAAGCCCAGCGGCAGAGCCCCGCTGCTGAGCCGGATTAGAGTTGCCCGTGGTGAAGAAAGGTGATACGTTAGTTGTTTTTCTCGAATTGCAACAGTATTTGTGATTTTTAAGTGTGTTTTAATGTTTGTATCTTAATTCATCATTCAGAAACACAGAAGAAAGTTCAGTAGGTTTGTCAAACTTCACAGTAGCCACCACCGCTACCTAACAGATTTACCCAACTATTATGAATGGACACAAAAAGCCAGAGTAGCTCAGCAGATCAGGCAGCATCTCTGGAGAAAAGGAATTGGTGACGTTTGGGGTCAAAGTAATGTTTGGGGTTTGGGCTCGTCATTCTGAAGTAGGGTCTCGACCCGAAATGTCACCTATTCCTTTTCTCCAGAGATGCTGCCTGACCTGCATTTTGTGTCTATCTTTGGTGTAAACCAGCATCCGCAGTTCCTTCCTACACAAACATGTTTTATGAATGGGGCGTAGTAACGAGTAGTGTCATATGGCCAAACCCAATGGTTACAAGAGGCTGTTGACCAGCGAGATCATCATTCTGGGTCGCTTCAGGTAAGTAAGGGACTAATGTAGTATGCAAGTGGTAAGTCCTGGTCATTCAAAATGTATTGTAATGAAGAGCCACATCTGCAATGTGAACCTCTTAGAACTATTCGCTTTCTTTAAACTATCAGTGTAACTGACTGACAATTGATTCATTCATTCAGTGCTGAAAAGAAAGTGTTAAGGATGAAGACTTCCCATTCTTTAGACTTTAGAGATACAGCGAGGAAACAAGCCCTTCGGCCCACCGAGTCCGCACCGACCATTGATCACACCGTACACTAGCACTCCTACACACAATTTACAGAAGCCAATTAACCTACAAACCTGCACATCTTTGGAGCGTTGGAGGAAACACGGAGCACCCATAGAAAACCCACGCAGTCACAGGGAGAACGTACAAACTCCATACAGACAGCACCCATTGTCAGGATCGAACCTGGGTCTCTGACGCTATAAGGCAGCAGCTCTACTGCTGTGCCACTGTGCCACCTCTGTTCATTGAATCAATTCCAGCCCTCACCCCATTCCCATCTCCACCTCAGTTAAATAATGGCTAATATACTGTACAGTTATTAGTTGAGCTATTGATTAAAACTGAAAGACGGTTGAAGCCATGTAATCCTGGAACTGTAGCATTTTTCATTCTCAGTAATCCAGAGATTGGGACATCCTGCAAGTGCAGTTTTTTTTCTTGGGAGTCTGGAGAGTTGCATTAATCTGCCTAGACCCTGTTCTTTAATGGTATATATAAAACACTTCTCCATAAGATAACATTCAGAAATAGAAAACTTTGATTTCCCAAAGGATTAATTAGAAACTTCACCTTCATAATGCAAGGTTGATTATTTTGTAAGACAAGAGACAAGAGACATTGTTACATGCACTAATTGGTACAGTGAAATTTGTGGTCACCATACAGATGCTAGTGTATTAAAAAATAAGACAAGATGCTGGAGTAACTCAGTGGGTCAGGCAGCGTCTCTGGAGAATGTGTGTAGGTGCGGTTTCAGATCAGGACTCTTTTTCAGACTGATTGCAGTGTGGGGGTGGAGAAGAAAGCTGGAGGAGAGATAAGGACAGGACAAAGTGATAGGTGAATACAGGTGAGAGGGGGTAAGTCCACAGACTACCACATTTCCCTGGACTTCACCTCCTCGCACCCTGCTTCATGCAAAGACACCACCTCCTACTCAATTTATCTGTCTCAACTGCACCATCTCCCAAGACAAGGTTTTCCATTCTAAGACATCCAATATATCACCTATCTTTAGTAAATGTGCCCTCCCCCCTCGTCATACCTTTTCACATTTCTCTGTCTGTGGATTAACTCTTTAATTAGCCTCACTTCACAACTTGTGTCTCCATTTGTCCCATCAGCCATTGACTGGATGACTACTATCAGTTATCTCCCACGTCCATCCTCCCCTTACCCTAAACACAAAGTGATGGAAGAACGGAGTGAGCTGGGCGGCATCAACAGATGGAAATGGACAAGCAATGTTTTGGGTCTAAAACCCTTCCTCAGATCCAACATTGCCTGTCCATTCCCTCCACAGATGCTACCTGACCTCTGAGTTTCTCCACCAAGTTTTGTTTATCTCAAGATTCCAGAATCTGCAGTCTCTTGTGTCTCCTCATCTGATCCTGCCAGAGAGCTTTTTTTTTTTTTCTCCTATCCATCACTTCTCCCACTTTCTCTTCAACCTGAAACATTAACTCTCTTTTTCTTCCTGCAGATGATGTCTGCCCCATTCCTTGTTCCAGCATATTTTGTTTTGTTGTTGAAGCTCTCTGTCTGCGTTACATTTATCGTCAGTTTACCCTCATATTCTACTTTCCCTCCCTTTGTCAATTTCCCATCTTCTTTTGCTGAATTATGAAAGATGCTTCCTGTTTTTTATTCTTGTCAATTTGATCTTATAACTCTGAACGGTATTCCTTTTTAGTTGCACGTGCACTGTCACCCTAATGTTAGACACAAATTGCTGGTGTAACTGAGTGGGCCAGGCAGCATCCCTGGAGAAAATGGATAGGTTACGCTTCGGGTCACTGGTCTGAAGAAGGATCCCCACCCGAAACATCACCTATCCAGGGATGCTGCCTGACCCGCCGAGTTAATCCAGCATTTTGCATCTTTCCTTGGTGAACTAGCACCTGCAGTTCTCTGTTTCAACATCACTTAAAGCTGTTGTCCATGAGCGAGCAGTGCATAATTGCACCACTTCTGAAACGCATATCAATGAAGAACAGCAAGTCCACTTCCTTTCCAAGAAAGAAGTTTCCTTTCTTAACCCTCCCCAAAATACATCTCAAGTGAACACAGCTGTGAGGTGAACTGAATCATCTGTGTACTTAAAAAAAAAGATTTGATGTATTCAAATGAATCCCTTTGTCACTAGAGTCCACACTGCTCCATTGCACACAATGTGCTGGCAGATAAAGAAAGGGTCGCTATTCATTAGGCCCAGTATAGAGATGAATACTCAATCTGCATAAGAATAGATATAGCTCTTATATGGACATGTGGAATGAACAATATGTTGTTTTAGCTTTTTCAATTGCACCTCTTCAAGTTCCATTAGCTAGGGGATGGTAATTAATGTGGCCATCGCAGCTTAAGGTGTTTTTGATACTAATTTATTGATTTAAACATCTGTGTTCTTTTAAAAATTGGCACCAAGGTAGAATATTGCATCAACCATTCCTTTTAAAAAAAGATATCAATCCAATGATGGTGTTTTCATGTGCACTTCTGTGGGAAGTATCTGGTTTTGTTCATGCCAAATGGAAGGCCAACATCAATGATCAGGAAATTGTTTGGTGTCAACTCAGAACCTTCGTATTATGCAAAGTTTAATTTTATTGTAACAAGGTGAACTCTGCCCTTTCATCTCTTATCCATCTGAGCGTCCACCTGAGGTGCACAAGATAAAGACCTCACTAAAGCACTGGACGGCAACCCTTTATCTCAGATCAACACATGAATTCATGCCAAGCAAACAATTAAGGAGCAAAACACAAAGTGCTGGAGGAACCCAGTAGATCAGACAGCATCTGGGTGGGAAAGAACAGGCAATTTTCCGGTCGGGACCCTTCTGTAGATTGACATGAAATATTGCCTCCCCAGATGCTTCCTGACCCACTAAGTTCCTCCAGCACTTTGTGTTTTGCTCACGATTTCAGTAACTGTAGTTACTTGTGTCTTCAAACAATGATGGAACTTGGTTTGAATAGATGGCACAATGAGTTTTGGAGTCCTTGCCCTTTTCACCCCTGTAACCTTGGGTTCAAAAAATGTAATTTGCAGATAAGGAAAATAATTATTCCCATCTTTTTTATTAGGGGCAGAATCTGACGGTATCAAGATTCGCTTCAAGCATAGACCTCAGAGTGTAGTCACCCAGGTATGGCAGAAGGAAAAGAATGAAAAATATATAATTTCTATATGATATATAAGATCTAAGATATAATATAAAAATATGTGATTAATAGGAATCTGAGGGGTAACTTTTTCACACAAAGGGTGGTGGGTGTATGGAACAAGCTGCCAGAGGAGGTAGTTGAGGCAGGGACTATCCCAACATTTAAGAAACAGTTAGACAGGTACATGGATAGGACAAGTTTGGAGGGATATGGACCAAGCGCAGGCAGGTGGGGCTAGTGTAGCTGGGACATGTTGGCTGGTGTGGGCAAGGTGGGCCGAAGGGCCCGTTTCCACACTGTAATACTCTATGATTCTATATTTTCAATATTGTCAGTGGGTGCGAACATGTTTTAACCGTTCCCTCAAATTCAGTATGTTGTGCAGAGGGAACAGTATCATAAATTTAATCCAAGTATGCCTGTACATTTTGTTTGTGTTCACACAAAGCATAAAGGTAATTACCTTTACTCATGAGAATACATTCGGAATAAAATGAAAGGATCAAAGAAGTACCAGAATATTATCTGCAAGGATTAACCAGTTCGTCGATGTAAATTAGATTTAGTTGGAGCAGTACCTTGTTGATTGGATTGGAGTTTTATCTCTTCCTTTGGATGAGAAATCAGCAGATTGGACTGTTGCTCTTGTAACACTGCTTGCTGCGGCTTTGGGATGAATGGAGACGCATACAAGTTAGACTAGTTAAGGATCCTTTCCTGAGGTGTATTCATGAAATGGAAGGGTTATGTTAGTTTTGTGGTCATTATTACAGACCTTACATTCTTATTCCTGATTTAGAAACATAGAAAATAGGTGCAGGAGTAGGCCATTCGGCCCTTCAACCCAGCACCGCCATTCAATATGATCATGGGTGATCATCCAGAATCAGTAACCCGTTCCTGCTTTCTCCCCATATCCCTTGATTCCATTAACCCCAAGAGCTATATCCAACTCTCTCTTAAATACACCCAGTGAATTGGCCTCCACTGCCTTCTGTGGCAGAGAATTTCACAGATTCACAACTCTCTGGGTGAAAAAGTTTTTCCTCATCTCTGTCCTAAATGGTCCATCCCTTATTCTTGTGACCCCTGGTTCTGGACTCCCCCAACATGGGGAACATTTTTCCTGCATCAGATGACACAAAGCTGGGTGGCAGTGTGAACTGTGAGGAGGATGCTATGAGACTTGGACAGGTTGGGGGAGTGGACAGATGCATGGCAGATGAAGTTTAATGTGGATAAATGTGAGGTTATCCACTTTGGTAGCAAAAACAGGAAGGCAGGTTACTATCTAAATGGTGTCAAGTTGGGAAAAGGGGAAGTACAATGGGATCTTGGGGTCCTTGTACATCAGTCTATGAAAGTAAGCACGCAGGTACAGCAGGCAGTGAAGAAAGCGAATGGCTTGTTGGCCTTTATAACAAGAGGAATCGAATATAGGAGCAGAGGTCCTTCTGCAGTTGTACAGAGCCCTAGTGAGACCACACCTGGAGTATTGTGTGCAGTTTTGGTCCCCTAATTTGAGGAAGGACATTCTTGCTATTGAGGGAGTGCAGCGTAGGTTTACAAGGTTAATTCCCGGGATGGCAGGACTGTCATATGCTGAGAGAATGGAGCAGCTGGGCTTGTGCACTCTGGAGTTTAGAAGGACGAGAGGATATCTCATTGAAACATATAAGATTGTTAAGGGCTTGGACAGGCTAGAGGCAGGAAACATGTTCCCAATGTTGGGGGAGTCCACAGTTTAAGAATAAGGAGTAAGACATTTAGGACGGAGACAAGGAACCACTTTTTCTCACAGAGAGTGGTGAGTCTGTAGAATTCTCTGCCTCAGAGGGTGGTGGAGGCAGGTTCTCTGGATGCTTTCAAGAGAGAGCTAGATAGGGCTCTTATAGCAGAGTCGGGATATGGGGAGAAGGCAGGAACGGGGTACTGATTGGGGATGATCAGCGATGATTACATTGAATGGCGGTGCTGGCTCGAAGGGTTGAATGGCCTACTCCTGCACCTATTGTCTATTGTCTAGTCTGTCCATTCCCAAGAATTTTATATGATTTTATAAGATCCCATCCCATCTAAATTCCAGTGAATATAAGTGACTCAATTAACCTGGTGAACCTACGCTGCACTCCCTTAATAGCAAGAATGTCCTTCCTCAAACTAGGAGACCAAAACTGCACACAATACTGTCTCACCAGGTGCTGTACAACTGCAGTAGAACTTCCTTGCTCCTATACTCAAATCCTCTTGCTATGAAAGCCAACATGCCATTTGCTTTCTTCACTGCCTGCTGTACCTGCATGCTTACTTTCAGTGACTGATGTACAAGGACACCCAGGTCTCCTTGCACCTCTTCTTTTCCTAAATGACACCATTCAGATAATAATCTGCCTTCTTGTTCTTGCCACCAAAGTGGATAACCTCACATTTATACACATTTATCCACTGCATCTGCCCACTCACCCAACCTATCCAAGTTACCCTACAGCCTCATGGCATCCTCCTCGCAGCTCACACTGCCACCCAGCTTTGTGTCATCTGCAAACTTGGAGATATTACAGTTAATTGCTTTGTCATTAATTGCCATTTGGGGTTTGATCTCTGGGATCAAAGCTGAAGACCTCCACATGCTGGTCTGATTACTTCCCACTACCTCGCCCTGTGCCTTAGGGGCAACTTTTTCCACACAGAGGGTGGTGGGTAAATGGAACAAGCTGCGAGAGGAGGTAGTTGAGGCAAGTACAATAACAACATTTGTCGAGGGTGTGGATAGGAAAGGTTTAGAGGGATATGGGCCAAACGCTGGCAGGTGGGACTAGCGTAGATGGGGCTTCTTGGCAAACATGGGCAAGTTGTGCCGAAGGGTCTGTTATCATGCTGTATGACTCTGTGGGTAAGGCCTGACATCAACAGTTTTGATTAATCTGTGTTTGTGCATACTTTTAGTGGGGGGTCTGTGTGTGTGTTTGTGGCTGTGTGTGTAGAATGAGGATGTGTTTGTATGGGTGTGTATGCATGCTTTAGCATTGTGTAGTGAATGAATCTGTCCATCTGTACCTCACTCTCGATGGAGCAGCGGTAGAAGGACACCAGCAGCTTCTCCTCCAGGTTGTTTTTCCTGAGGATCCTCAGAAAGTAGAGTCGCTGCTGGGCCTTCATGACTGCTGTGGTGGTGTTTGTAGTCCAGGAGAGATCCTCCGTAATTTGTGTGCCCAGGAATCTGAAGTCTGAGATCCTTTCCACACAGTCCCCATTGATGAATAGGGGTTTGGGGGCTGCACGGAAGTTCTTACGGAAGTCTATGATAATTTCCTTTGTTTTTGTGGTGTTTAGGATGAGGTTGTTGTCTGAACACCACGCTGCCAGTCTTTGGACTTCCTCCCTGTAGGCTGTCTCATCTCCTCCTGAGATACGTCCAACCACAGTCGTGTCGTCCGCAAACTTGACGATGGTGTTGGTGGAGTGGGCGGGGGCACAATCATGGGTGTAGAGGGCGTAGAGGAGGGGGCTCAACACACAGCCCTGTGGGGAGCCGGTGCTGAGTGTGATGGGGGTGGAGAGGTGATGGCCCAGTCTGACGGTCTGGGGGCGGTTAGACAGAAAGTCCTTGATCCAGAGGCAGATGGGTTGGGAGAGTCCTAAATCCATGAGTTTGGTGACCAGTCTGCTGGGGATGATGGTATTGAAGGCGGAGCTAAAGTAAATGAAAAGCATCCTCACATAGCTCTGTGCAGAGAAAGTGCAGTCTGAAGAAGGGTTTCGGCCCGAAACGTCGCCTATTTCCTTCGCTCCATAGATGCTGCTGCACCCGCTGAGTTCCTCCAGCAATTTTGTGTACCCTCACATAGCTCCCCTGGTGTTCGAGGTGGGTCAGTGCAGTGTGAAGAGCAGTGGCGATGGCATCCTCAGTGGACCTATTTAATGCAAGAAACTGCCCCAAGAACTTCCCATAGCAACGAGCAACAAAATTCAGCTCCTAGCCGCAGTGAGATATATTAAGCAGGTAACTAAAATGTTGGTCAAGAGATGAGCTTTGGGGAACGTCTTAAAAGAGGAAGCTCAGAAAAGCATGACTAATTTGATCAGAATGGTACTGAACAAACAGCCTGAAGCACATAGTGGGTCAGGTAGCTTCAGTTCAGAGAAACATAGAAACATAGAAATTAGGTGCAGGAGTAGGCCATTCGGCCCTTCGAGCCTGCACCGCCATTCAATATGATCATGGCTGATCATCCAACTCAGTATCCTGTACCTGCCTTCTCTCCATACCCTCTGATCCCCTTAGCCACAAGGGCCACATCTAACTCCCTCTTAAATATAGCCAATGAACTGGCCTCGACTACCCTCTGTGGCAGAGAGTTCCAGAGATTCACCACTCTCTGTGTGAAAAAAGTTCTTCTCATCTCGGTTTTAAAGGATTTCCCCCTTATCCTTAAGCTGTGACCCCTTGTCCTGGACTTCCCCAACATCGGGAGCAATCTTCCTGCATCTAGCCTGTCCAACCCCTTAAGAATTTTGTAAGTTTCTATAAGATCCCCTCTCAATCTCCTAAATTCTAGAGAGTATAAACCAAGTCTATCCAGTCTTTCTTCATAAGACAGTCCTGACATCCCAGGAATCAGTCTGGTGAACCTTCTCTGCACTCCCTCCATGGCAATAATGTCCTTCCTCAGATTTGGAGACCAAAACTGTACGCAATACTCCAGGTGTGGTCTCACCAAGACCCTGTACAACTGCAGTAGAACCTCCCTGCTCCTATACTCAAATCCTTTTGCTATGAAAGCTAACATACCATTCGCTTTCTTCACTGCCTGCTGCACCTGCATGCCCACTTTCAATGACTGGTGTACCATGACACCCAGGTCTCGCTGCATCTCCCCTTTTCCTAGTCGGCCACCATTTAGATAATAGTCTGCTTTCCTGTTTTGCCACCAAAATGGATAACCTCACATTTATCCACATTATACTGCATCTGCCAAACATTTGCCCACTCACCCAGCCTATCCAAGTCACCTTGCAGTCTCCTAGCATCCTCCTCACAGCTAACACTGCCCCCCAGCTTAGTGTCATCCGCCCCAGCTTAGTGTCATCCGCAGAAAACCCATCAACTTTTCAGAGCAATTACCTTTTGTCAGAATGGGAAAGAGTGAGAAACAGGCTTGTTTTAAGTTGCAGAATGAAGAAGTGGGGAGAACAAGAGGGATGTGTGTGCGATGCAGACCAAAGAAATACTACTTTACATACCAACAGTAAGAGACAGGAGAAAAAAGTTGAAATTCAATGGTTTACAGTGGCGCAACGGTAGAGTTGCTGCCTTACAACGTTGGCAGCGGCAGAGACTCGGATTCGATCCCGACTACGGGTGCTGTCCATACGGAGTTTGTATGTTCTTCTGTGACCGTGTGGGTTTTCTTCGAGATCTTCGGTTTCCTCCCCCATTCCAAAGGCGCACAGGTTTGTTGGTAAATTGGCTGGGTAGAAATGTAAATTTTGCCCATTGTGTGTAGGATAGAGTTAATGTGCGGGGATCGCTGGTTGGTGCAGACTTGGTGGGCCGAATGGCCTCTTTCCACGTTGTATCTCTAAACTAAACTAAAAGAACAAGTTGAAAGTAAAATATTCAACAACTGTGGATAAAAGGAGGAAAAAAAGTTTCACTACCCAAGTGAAATATGAGGTGCTGTTCCTCCAATTTGCATTTAGCCTCACCCTGACATTGGAGGAGGCCTAGGACAGAAAGGTCAGTGTGGGAATGGGAAGAAGAATTAAAGTGTTTAGCAACCGGGAGGTCACGTAGGAATTGTTGCTAATTTATCTTAGTGACTCGTAGACTGGGAGCCATCTTAGCACAGGCCTAAATTCAATTCATGCAGTACCATCACAACCAGCAAGGGGGAACTGATTTCCAACCTGGGCAATACTGACAAGCACACATATTTTGATGAAGGTTTTAAGGATCCATACTCTACACACATCTAAACCTGTAAATAGTTCAAAAATATACGCTGGTGAAAAATGAAATCCTTCAATTCTAGGCAATTAGCAGACAAACCCAATGGTAAGGTATTTATATTCAATTTGCTTTTGAAATAATTAAACTGTTCTAATATACTCTATTTTAATTCTTAAAGAAAATGAATTAATTCAGTTTAAAATATTTTTAAAACATTTCTACTGTTTTGGAAATGCTTTGAAGAGTCAGGCAATGGCCAATGAAGTGGTGCAGAGGTCTGAAGGTTCAAATCTCTCTTCAGACACTAGTACATAAATCCCAGCTGATAATTCTCTGCAGGACTGGAAGAGTACTGTAGTAGATGCTGGAGTAACTCAGCAGGTCAGGCAGCATCTCTGGAGCAAAAGGAATAGGCTCTCAAACTGAGAGCATGAAGTAGGGTCTCGACCCCGAAACATAATCTATTCCTTTTCTCCAGGGATGTTGCCTGACCCGCTGAGTTACTCCAGCATTTTATGTCTATCTTCGGTGTAAACCAGCATTAGCAGTTCCTTCCCACAAAAGAGTACTGTACTGTTGAGCTGCTTTCCTTCAGATAAGATGTTAAACTTGGTCTGCTGTCCCAGCTGGGCATGAAAAAAAGTCAGATGCATTATTTTGAAGGCATGCAGACAACAGATCCCTGGTGAACTGGCGAATAATTAGCGCACAGCCAATGCCATCACAATAAATGACCTGGTAAATATTGCAGCAGTGTTTATGGGTAGGGGTGGCACACAGATCAGTTTTGCATTTCATGCGTTACAACGCCTCAACAGATTGATACTTCCTTGCTATTTTGTGTCAGCTTGAATTGTACCCAAGGCTCTAGATTTTAAAATCTCTGTCAATCTATCCCGAGCCTGCAGCTGTCAGGGAGAGGCATCAACAGTTTGAGTCAGAGATTCTCTGAGTGGATATGCAGAGCGCAGCGACCTCTGCTGGCTAAGCAGCTTTATTCAGTAACACCCAAAGTGCAAGAGGAACTCAAAACTTTCATTGTGTAGGAAGGAGCTGCAGATGCTGGTTTAAAACAAGGATAGACACAAAAAGCTGGAGTAACTCAGCGGGTCAGGCAGCGTCTTTGGAGATAAGGAATGCGTGACGTTTTGGGTCGAGACCCTTCTTCAGACTCTGCAGAAGGGTCTTCAGGTCTGAAGGATCTCGAGCAGAAATGTCACCCATTCCTTTTCTCCAGAGATGCTGCCTGACCTGCTGACTTACTCCAGCATTTTGTGTGAAAACTTTGTGCCTTGCTCAAGATTCCATCCAGTTTCTTGTGTCTCTGAATTCAGTAACGCAGTTGCAGAAACTTACCTGAACACTTGGAAGTTATGGGCCTAGACTTAGGGCCTGTTCCATTGTACGAGCTAATTCAATCCTCCCCGAGTTTCCCCTGATTTGAACTCGGAGAATTTTACGGTAATAGCCGCTCATAGGTACTCGGGGCTCTCGTGGACATTTTTCAACATGTTGAAAATTCTTCACGAGTCTTCACAAGCTCACCGCGTTTCCCGAGTACCTGCCGTTAGCGTTAAGAGCTGCTAAGAGACGTCCCGAGCTCCGATGTACCCGCTACGTACATTCTAGGTGCTTACCATGAGTTTGATTTTTTTTTTAAACTCGGGAGAGCTCTTGAATTACCTCTTACAGTGGGACAGGCCCTTTAAGGTAATTAGTAGATGATTGAAGACAAGAACACAATAAAATAGGAGCAGGAGTAGACCACCAGTCCCCACAAGCCATTCAGGATGATTGCAGCTGGTCTATGCCGGCCTCAACTCTTCTTGAGCTGATTTGTGATCGGCAGGCCAGGAACCGACTCCGAGAACAGGATAGCAACAGGATCTCATTGAAGTACTTGGAAAAGGAATTGGAATACTATAACTTGTCATAGTCTTACGGCGTGGAAAAAGGTCCTTCGGTCCAACTTGCCCGGTCCAATATGTCCCACCTACCACCTGCCTGCAGTTGGCCCATATACCGCTAAATCTGTCCTTTACATGTACCTGTCCAAATGTTTCTTAAACATTGTGATAATCCCTGCCTCAACTACGTCCTCTGGCAGCTCGTTCCAAACCTCCACCACCCGTTGCGTGAAAAAGTTACCCCTCAGGTTCCTATTAAATCTTCACCCACTCCCACCTTAAACCTACAGTGGCTTGCAAAAGTTTTCATACCCCTTGAACTTTTCCACATTTTGTCACATTACAACCACAAACGTAAATGTATTTTATTGGGATTTTATGTGATAGACCAACACAAAGTGGTGCATAATTGTGAAGTGGAAGGAAAATGATACATGGTTTTCAAATTTTTTTACAAATAAAAAACTGAAAAGTGTGGCGAGCAAAAGTATTCAGCCCCCCTGAGCCAATACTTTGTAGAACCACCTTTCGCTGCAATTACAGCTGCAAGTCTTTTGGGGTATGTCTCTACCAGCTTTGCACATCTAGAGACTGAAATTTTTGCCCATTCTTCTTTGCAAAATAGCTCAAGTTCAGTCAGATTGGATGGAGAGCGTCTGTGAACAGCAATTTTCAAGTCTTGCCAGAGATTCTCAATTGGATTTAGGTCTGGACTTTGACTGGGCCATTCTAACACATGAATATACTTTGATCTAAACCATTCCATTGTAGCTCTGGCTGTATGTTTAGGGTCGTTGTCCTGCTGGAAGGTAAACCTCTGCCCCAGTCTCAAGTCTTTTTCAGACTCTAACAGGTTTTCCTCCAAGATTGCCCTGTATTTGGCTCCATCCATCTTCCCATCAACTCTGACCAGCTTCCCTGTCCCTGCTGAAGAAAAGCATCCCCACAGCATGATGCTGCCACCACCATGTTTCACAGTGGGGATGGTGTGTTCAGGGTGATGTGCAGTGTTAGTTTTCCGCCACACATAGCGTTTTGCATTTAGGCCAAAAACTTCAATTTTGGTCTCATCTGACCAGAGCACCTTCCTCCACATGTTTGCTGTGTCCCCCACATGGCTTGTGGAAAAGTGCAAACGGGACTTCTTATGGCTTTTTTATCAACAATGGCTTTCTTCTTGCCACTCTTCCATAAAGGAGTGGAGTGCACGCCTAATAGTTGTCCTGTGGACAGATTCTCCCACCTGAGCTGTGGATCTCTGCAGCTCCTCCAGAGTTACCATGGGCCTCATGGCTGCTTCTCTGATCAATGCTCTCCTTGCCCGGCCTGTCAGTTTAGGTGGACGGCCATGTCTTGGTAGGTTTGCAGTTGTGCCATACTCTTTCCATTTTCGGATGATGGATTGAACAGTGCTCCATGGGATGTTCAAAGCTTGGGATATTTTTTTATAATCTAACCCTGCTATAAACTTCTCCACAACTTTATCCCTGACCTGTCTGGTGTGTTCCTTGGGCTTCATGATGCTGTTTGTTCACTAATGTTCTCTAACAAACCTCTGAGGCCTTCACAGAACAGCTGTATTTATACTGAGATTAGATTACACACAACTGGACTCTATTTACTAATTAGGTGACTTCTGAAGGCAATTGGTTGCAATGGATTTTATTTAGGGGTATCAGAGTAAAGGGGGCTGAATACTTTTGCACGCCACACTTTTCAGTTTTTTATTTGCAAAAAAAATTGAAAACCATGTATCATTTTCCTTCCACTTCACAATTATGCGCCACTTTGTGTTGGTCTATCACATAAAATCCCAATAAAATACATTTACGTTTGTGGTTGTAACGTGACAAAATGAATGAATGAATGAATGAATACGTTTATTGTCATTGCACAATACTGTGCAATGAAATTCCATTGCATCTCCTCCGGTTAAAAATACAAACACGACAACCATTGACACATATGTACACTTATTAGTAAAAATAATAAATAAGTATTTAAAAAGAATTTTAAAAGAATGTTGCATTTCTTAGAATTACATTTTGCTTCCCGTGTTCTCTGTTGGAATTAAGTTCTTTTATCGCACATGGGTAGAAACTATTTTTTAGTCTACCGGTGCGAGCCTTCAGAGACCTGAATCGCCTCCCAGAGGGTAGCAGAGTGAAAAGGTGGTTGGCAGGGTGGGATGTGTCCTGCTTGATGTTTGTGGCCCGGCGCAAGCATCGGGCCCTATATATATCATCCAAGGAGGGCAGTTGAGCGTTTGTAATGCTCTGTGCAGTTTTTATAACTCTCTGCAGCGCCCTCCTCTCAGCCACAGTGCAGCTAGCAAACCACACCAGGATGCCATAGGAGAGGATACTTTCCACGGCGCATCGGTAGAAGGACAGCAGCAGCGGCTGTGAGACATTTGCTCTCCGCAGAAACCTCAGGAAATACAGCCGCTGCTGTGACTTCTTCACGAGAGTGACGGTGTTCATTTGCCATTTGAGGTCCTGGGAGATGTTTATTCCCAGGAACTTAAAACCAGTGACTCTCTCCACCATGTCTCCTTTGATGTATAAAGGAGCAGGTTCCTCTCTCCTCTTCCTCCTGAAGTCAACGACCAGTTCTTTTGTCTTTGATGGGTTGAGTACCAGGTTGTTTTTGGTACACCAGACAGTCAATTTTTGGACTTCATCTCTGTAGGCAGACTCGTCGTTGTTGTTTATCAGTCCCACCAGTCGCGTCGTCCGCAAACTTGATGATCCTGTTTGTACTGTGTGTTGGTGTACAGTCATAAGTGTATATTGTATACAAGATGGGACTCAGCACACATGTGGAAATGTTCAAGGGGTATGAATACTTTTGCAAGCCACTGTATGTCCTCTAGTTCTCGATTCCCTTTCTCTGGGCAAGACTCTGTGTGGGTATACTATCCATTCCTCTCATGATTTTGTAGACCTCTATAAGATCACCCCTCATCCTTCTGCGCTCCAAGCAATAGAGCTCCAGCCTACTCAACCTCTCCCTACAGCTCAGACCCTTGATCCTCTTGAGAATAGAGTCCTAGCCGACTCAACCTGTATTTCAGTCTTTTCATTTACAAGCTCTGGATCTCATTTGTCACCCAGCCCTAACGTTCTGAAAAGGTAATGGCCTTTGAAGGTCACCTACTGGTTTTGTATTCACTGGAATTTAGGATGTGAGGGGATCTTATAGAAACATATATAATTTTTAAAGGATTGGACAGGCTAGATGCAGGAAAAATGTTCCCGATGTTTGGGGAGTCCAGAACCAGGGGTCACAGTTTAAGAATAAGGGGCAGGCCATTTAGGACTGAGATGAGGAAAAAATTCTTCACCCAGAGTTGTGAATCTGTGGAATTCTCTCCCACAGAAGGCAGTGGAGGCCAATTCACTGGATGTTTTCAAGAGTTAGATTTAGCCATAATCATATTGAATGGCTCGAAGGGCCGTATCTATTTTTCTGTTTTCTAATCACTGCTCTCTTTCTGGTGATGGTGCATTTGGAAAAGTGTTGTGGACGCAATTTCAGGATTTAAACTTGGAGACACTGAAGGACATTTGACAGATTTTCAAACTGGGAGTAGAAGTGGCTTGGATGTGTTTTAAACTCTTATGGTTTTATCTTTCTTCATGGCCAATAGTCCCGAAGCCGTGATGTGGAATTTTCTGTCATTTCAAAGGATGACAATGTCAGTACCAAGGATAGTGTTTCGCTGGTCCTTAACTTTCACCCCACCAGCCTCTGCATCCAATCCATTCTGCAGTCTGTTCCCTCCGCAACTTCTTGGTTCACTCATCCCTCCCGAACCAAACCACCCTCTCCCCAAGTACCTTCCCCTGCCATTGCAGGAGATGTAACACCTGCCCCCGTACCTCCTCCTCACATCTATCCAGGGACCTCGGCAGTCCTTCCAGGTGAGACAAGTAGACCTCATCTACCCTTTAATGTTCCTGATGTGGCCTCCTTTACATCAGCGAGATCACAAGCAGACTAAGCCACCCTTTCAAATGTTTCCCTTATTTATAAAAAACAAACTGCTGGAGGAACTCACCAGGTCAGTCAGCATCTCTGGAGGGAAATGGACAGATATTTCGGGTCAGGACCTTTCTATAGACTAATGGAGTAAAGTGGTTAGACAGCAGTGTGGAGAAGGGGTGGGGGCAAGAACTGGCAAGTGATGCGTGATTTTAAATAAGGAGGAGTTGATTAGCGGATGAGACAGGTGGGGGAAGAGATGAATGGAGTTAACTGAGGCTGGAGTGATGTGTAGAAAAGGGTGCAGATAATGCAATCTGATAAGGAAGATGGGGAGTGAACTGCAGAACCAGAGGGAAGGATAGTGGTGGAAGGGAATAGGGCTAGGAAAATGGAGAGATGGGTAGGAGGTGAATGGATTGGGGGGTGCGGGGTAGTATAGCAGGGGTAAAGGAACTTTCCATTTTCTTCCAAAAAGAGACCGTTGCAGTTAGCCTGGGTACTTTCAAAGACCAGAGTATGCTTATAATTTTCTGTTCAGCCTTCAATGGTGCAGGTGTCCATATTTAAAAAGGGATTTGACAGATAACTATATGCACGTCAATTTTATATCAATGGTCGGGAAGTTATTAAGCAGCTGGAAGGTTATTAGCTAACCAAGAGAGCAAGTGTGAATTCCTGAAGTGAGACACTATGTCTCACAAATCTGTCCCTAATGACTCTGGTTTAGGAAGAGCACATCTACTAACTTGCAGCAATGATATTTAAAAGCCACTAGGACAGTTCCATGGATAGGAAAGGTTTGTAGAGATATGGGCCAGGATCAGGCAAGTGGAACTAGCTTGGTCAGGTAGGTTTAGTTTAGTTTAGAGATACAGGCCCTTCGGCCCACTGAGTCCGCGTCGCCCAACGATCCCTGCACACTAACCTTATCCTACACACGAGGGATAAATGTACACATACACCAAGCCAATTAACCTACAAACCTGTACATCTTTGGAGTGTGGAAGGAAACCGAAGATCTCGGAGAGAACCCACACGGTCAAGGGGAGAACATACAAACTCCGTACAGACAGCACCTGTAGTCGGGATCGAACCCGGGTCTCAGGCGCTGCAAGCGCTGTAAGGCAGCAACTCTACCGCTGCGCCACCGTGCCGCCCTTAATCGTCATGGACAAGTTGGACTGAAGGAACCTATTCTGTTGTGTAAAGCTCTGATAACTATGAATAACTGCCACTATGAATAAGTGGTATAACCATTCCTCAACTAGAAGTCAATAACTTATTAAAAAAATCTGAAGAAAAAATATTTTTATCAGGATAGACGTTAAATATATTTATATATCTCGCATGCATTGGTCAAAGTGCTAAACTTGGACGTGTATAGCATGCTTGCACCTGATGGCACCAGTCATAAAATAGCAGCTAATCACATCAGATTAGAGACAAATAGCATATTACAAAAATATAAAATGAGAATACCTCTTGGTTTCTTTGTGCCAAAGTACAAATGACTATTAATCTGCAAACAAGTCCCAGCAGCAGGTATTAGCCTCTGAAACCTTGAACGGATAACTTTAACTCAATGTAGGAGGCAGAACAATGTATTGCAGAACACACGATTAACATGCCTATCACGCTAGATACCATAACTTTTATATAACATCATGTTAAAATATAATAAGTGGCAGAATGGAAGTGTTGGTCACCTCAGCTAACATTGGTCTCAACCTGAGGTAGGTAGGCTGACTCTTAAATCAGAGAGCCATCACTGTTGCACTTTTTCTTAACTGTCATTTTTCTGTAAGGGATTCCCCCGAACTTCGTCAATTAATACATTGTTAAAATTAGAAATAATTGTGTTATACAATGAGACTGCAACAGACATTGTTACGGTAGGAATAAGAAAGGGGAGGATACAGAGATGTGCACCATAACTTATTAGCCATTACAAGAATCATTCCTTACCACAGATGCAGACACAAAGATATACAATGCTCAACAAGTAAAAAGGTTCCTTGCACACACACAGAGCAGACTTGCACAAGTGGTTCATATGTTTTGGCTTCTAAGACAGGGATGCTTGGTCAGTCTACATCTGGTCTGTATTGTCCGAGACAAGCTACAGAAAGGGCGGCACAGAGGTAGAGTTGCTGCCTTACAGTGCCAGATACCTGGGTTCAATCCTGACCACGGGAGTTTGAACTTTCTCCCCATCACCTGCGTGGGTTTTCTCCGGGTGCCCCAGTTTCCTCCCACACTCCAAAGACATACAGGTTTGTAGGCTTATTGGCTTGGCAAAATTGTAAATTGTCCCTAGTGTGTAGGATAGTGTTAGTGTGCGGGGATCGCTAGTCGGCGCAGACTCGGAGGGCGAGGCCCTGTTTCCACGCTGTATCTCTAAACTAAACTGGTTTAAAACTATTTTTTCTGTCCTGTCCTGGCAGAACTTGCTAAAATAAAATCTTGCATTCTATCTGCTTGCAAGAGTGCCAACCTAGGGGGACAGCACAAAAGATGAAGGGCAGATAGTATGGCCATTAATATCAGGGTCAATATCAATCATTCCCATCTCCTGAAAGGAGCAATCACAGAGAGAAATCAATGATAGTACCTGTACCATTAATAGCCATAACAGTACAGCTCTTCATCCATTTGCACATGTTCAAGTAGTTTGTTAACAAGGCTCAAGTTAATTCATTAAAAGTACAGTGGGGTGGCATAGTGGCAGAGTTGCTGCCTTACAGCGCCTGAGACCCAGGTTTGATCCTGACTACGGGTGCTGTCCGTACGGAGTTTTACGTTCTCTCTGTGACCACACTCCAAAGACGTACAGGTTTGTAGGTTAAAGATAGACACGAGATGCTGGAGTAACTCAGCGGGACAGGCAGCATCTCTGGAGAGAAGGAATGGGTGACATTTCGGGTCGAGACCCTTCAAGCAAGGGTATCCAGCGTTTTCTCTCGATCTTCGATTTAAACCAGCATCTGCAATTCCTTCCTACACAGGTTTATACGTTAATTGGGTTCAGTAAAATTGTAAATTGTCCCTAGTGTGTAGGATAGTGCTAGTGTACGGGAATCACTGGTTGGCACGGATCTGATAGGCCGAAGGGCCTGTATCCACACTGTTTCTCTAAAGTCTAAAGAAGCAGCTGGGCACCTAAGGCTCAATATATGATATTAAGAAGCATGGATAACTGCCCATAAGTCTCATCCACCTTGGTCAGTGTCTAAACCGGATGTCAGGTATCCTCGCAGTCATTTTCAAACATGTAGAAGGGAAATGCAAAGTATTTCATGCTTAACTAGAGGACCTAACTCAACTGTTTCTCCTTTTGGACTCAGCATGAAAATCATGTTTTCTTCTGAGAAAGATAATCTTTCTCTTCTCAAAAACTGCTGCCTTGTGCCAAGGGACCACATTTTTGTGCTTTATCTGATGGGATAAATTGCAGACTTGATTTTTTAAATCTCAAAATGTTGTAACATTGCTAGGGAACGGGGTTAAGAGGGAGAGATAGATCAGCCATGACTGAATGGTAGAGTAGACTTGAGGGGCCGAATGGACTAATTCTGCTTCTGCCACTTAGGACCATTGTGAAACACAAGCTGGACCTCAGCTAAAGTGCTGCACGCTGTTTTGGTCACCTCAATACAGGAAGGACGTGACAGCACTGGAGAAGGTGCAGAGGATGTTGCCCGTGATGGAGCAGTTCAGACATGAGGAGAGATTGGAGAAACTAGATCTGTTTTCCCTGGAATGGAGGAGGTTAAAATAAGACAGGATTGAAGTATATAAAATTATGAGGGATATAGATAGAGTGCAGGAAATAATCCCCACATCAGAGGTAGATAAAGCTCAAAGACATAGGTTTAACCCATGCAGGGCACGGGGAGAACGTACAAACTCCATACAGACAAGCACCCGTAGTCAGGATCGAACCCGGGTCTCTGGCGCTGTAAGGCAGCAACTCTACCGCTACGCCCCCGAGCCACCCGTGTAGGTCAGTCATGAAAATATATCACTACTAAATGTGCCACACAACATAGACATCTGCACGGTTAGCTATTCAAGGTTAGGAGTTTGCCTAACACAAGTGTTGTACAAGCTCTTTATAACAGCACATTACTCTCCCAATGGGACCAAACACTCATTTCTCGTGTGCTTGAACTTGATTGAACCATGTGTACCAGCGTGTAGTGGTAATAGACTGAATTCTGTTGATGGTGTTTGCTCCCAGTTCCTCAAATTGCTTAGTGGCTCAGCACAGGTACACAAGTTCCAGACCCGCTCCCAAAGAACAAATTGCTGGAGGAACGCAGCTACGGAGGGAAATGGACAGACGATGTTTCGGGTTGGGACCCCTCTTCAAGACTGCGTAAAGGTACAACTGAGTCCAGCTCCATCCAAGACCGCAAGAAATTGCAGCAAATTGTGGACGCAGCCCAGACCATCACACAAACCAACCTCCCTTCTATTGACTCCATTTATACCGTACGCTGCCTCGGCAAGGCCAGCAGCATAATCAAGGATGTGTTGTACCTTGGCCACTCCCTCTACTCCCCTTTCCTATCAGGCAAAAGGTATAGAAGTGTGAAAACACACACGACCAGATTCAGGGACAGTTTCTTCCCAGTTCTTATTAGGCAACTGAATCATCTTACCACAACCAGAGAGCAGTGCTGAACTACTATCTACCTCTTTGGTGACCTTCGGACTATCCTTAATTAAACTTTGCTGGCTTTACCCTGCACTAAACGTTATTCCATTATCATGTATCTATACGCTATAAATGGATAGATTGTAATCATGTATTGTCTTTCCGCTGACTGGTTATATCGCAACAAAAGCTTTTCACTGTACCTCGGTACATGTGACAATAAACAATAAACTTGAGTGGAGATAGCTGGTAGAAAGAAGTGAGGGGAAGGGAGCTCCCAATGGAACCGTGAATCCAGTAAGGCAGGTAGTAGAACCAGATAAGAAAGGGTTGGAGGGATATGGACCAAACGCGGGCAGGTGGGACGAGTGTTGCTGGGACATGTTGGCTGGTGTGGGCAAGTTGGGCCGAAGGGCCTGTTTCTACACTGTATCACTGTGACTCTAAAGCGTTGATTTCAGATGAGTCGGGTGGAGGAGATGGGAGATAGTCACACCAGGCTTCACCATTTATCATCTCCGGCCTTCGTCACCATCTCCACCCTTCTCTCTCAAACATGACTCACTTGCCAATCAACCTGTTCTCGCTTGGATCCACCCGTTACTTGCCAGCTCTCGTCTTACTCCTTCCTCTCTCGTCTTTCCACTGGCTATCTCCCCTCTACTGGGCAGAATGGCCTAATTCTGCTCCTACGTCTTATGGTCTACGCCAATCTTGAAGAAGGGCCACAACCCAAAATGTTGCCTGTCCGTTTCCCTCCACAGTTGCTGCCCGACCCGCTGGCTCCCTCCACCCGTCTGTTCTTTGCTCCAGATTGTGGAACCCGCAGTCTCTTGTGTTTCCAGATCTGCTTGGTCCGCTCTTGTTGAGATGTTCGTCACACACTCATGTAACTCATCGATACCCATTCAACTTGTTCCAGTGTATAGAGCTGAAAAAGGAATGGGATTTTATCTTGTGCGTTCCGTTCTCTCTGGAGCCAAGGCGACAGCGATAATCCCACTGTAACAACTGGAGGAGGAGGAGAAATGCAAGGCAGCAGGTTAGTCTTAGTCACATGGAAAATGCAGATAATCACTGGTAATAACCATTACTCTATACAGACCATTACCAGCAACACATTACAGCGACTATATTCATTAACTAGCTAAAGCACTTCCTGGGTTAGTAGACCATAAGATACAAGAGCAGAATTAGACCATTCGGCCCATCGACTCTGCTCCGCCATTCAATCATGGCTGACCTAATTTTTCCCTCTCAATCCCATTCTCCTGTCTTCACACTGTAATCTTTGGTGTCCTTAAGAAGGAACTGCAGATGCTGGTTTACACCGAAGATAGAAGCATAATGCAGGGGTAACTCAGCGGGTCAGGCAGCATCCCCGGAGAGAAGGAATAGGTGACGTTTCGGGTTGAGACCCTTCTTCAGACTGTGTGATGAAGGGTCTCAACCCGAAACTTCACCTATTCCTTTTCTCTAGAAGTGCTACCTGAACCGCTGAGTTACTACGGCATTTCTTTTGTGTTTACCTTGGGAGTAAAATATGGTTGTGTAAATTGTCTATAATCTTCTTATCCTCTGATATTTCATCAGTGTTGGAGAGTGCCGCAGTGCCTCCAGCTGTCGACAGAAACACCCCATGCTACGTGAGGAATGACAAGGATTCTTACGTGTTCTTATCTCAACCTACAGTACCAAAGCAGGTCACGATGTTTGTTGCTTCCATGCACAAATTGCCTGCAACATCTACCTATTGGTGTGACGACACTTCATTCTTCACCCTTGATCATGAAGCACAGACGTCCTGATATATAAATGGACGTCTCTTCTTTCACCTACATTTTGGATCAAGTTACATCAAGTGAAACTGGAACATGGTTTTTCCTGATCGCCTCGTCTGGAATAGATATCAGTTTCCTCACATAAAGTCTGGTTGCACACAGCACGAATTGCCACTTGGTCTCCCCGTAGAAAGAGTCATAGAGTGATACAGTGTGGAAGCAGGCCCTTTGGCCCAACTTACCCACACCGACCAACCTGTCCCATCTACACTCGTCCCACCTTCCTGCGTTTGGTCCTATCCATGTACCTGTCGAATTGCTTCTTAAACGTTGGGATAGTCCCTGCCTCAACTACCTGCTCTGGCAGCTCGTTCCATACACCCACCACCCTTTGTGTGAAAAAGTTAGGCCTCGGGTTCCCATAAAATCTTTCCCCCTTCACCTTAAACCTATGTTGTCTGGTTCTCAATTCCCCTACTCTGGGCAAGAGACTGCGCGTCTAGCCGATCTATTACGCTCATGATTTTCCTCACCTGTTGCAGAAGAGACACGGCTGCGGGACTGAGATGGTCTGGGAGTCGGAGCTGGGTGTGAGGATGGATTCTGGAGGGGTAGCATTGAGACAGGGTCTGGCACACACAGAGAGATATAGAACATGAATATACAACAGCGGGGAACACATAAATTAGGATTCATGATAGTTTGATTTTACTGGCTCAGTCAGGACAAGTTTTTACCTTCCATTAATGGGTGGGCCAAGGGTTGGTTTCCACACTGTATCTCTAAACTATACCAATTGATTTTTTTTCCTTATTCAATTAAAAATGATTAAGACCAACTTACATGAAGACTTCTGAAGACATTTGGTAAAGTTTCACTTCAATGAAATGTTTAAAGATTTGGATTTGGGAATGGATAAAGAATTTGTTTCTGGGTAGAAAACAGATGGGTCTTTAGGAATCTCTGAGGGAGAGTAGGAAGTACTGCATTTTTTTGTTATTTCAAACCTCAACATCAACCCCACAACTATTTTTAATTGTGGTCAAACAACATTCAGCAGTTACTCTTGTTTACTGTCAAGTTCATGCAAGTGGATCAAAATATGCTGCTTAAGATTCTGCTTCTTATAAAACATAAAGCACAGCACAGTCTTTACTTCACTTTAGAGCATGGGCCTCCAAACTTTTCAGCATGAGGGCCACATTATATATTTGGCACATTTTTGTGGGCTGTAGGAAAAAACGACAATAGACAATAGGTGCAGGAGTAGGCCATTCGGCCCTTCGAGCCAGCACCGCCATTCACTGTGATCATGGCTGATCATCCACAATCAGTACCCCGTTCCTGCCTTCTCCCCATATGCCCTGACTCCGCTATCTTTAAGAGCTCTATCTAACTCTCTTTTGAAAACATCCAGAGAGTTGGCCTCCACTGCCTTCCGAGGCTGAGAATTCCACAGATTCACAACCCTCTGTGTGAAAAAGTTTTCCCTCATCTCCGTTCTAAATTGCCTACCCCTTATTCTTAAACAGTGGCCCCTGGTTCCTGGTCCCCCAACATCGGGAACATGTTTCCTGCCTCTAGCGTGTCCAACCTTTAATAATCTTATATGTTTCAATAAGATATCCTCTCATCCTTCTAAATTAGAGAGTATACAAGCCCAGCTGCTCCATTCTATCAACATATGACAGTCCCACCATCCCGGGAATTAACCTCATGAGCCTACGCTGCACTCCCTCAATAGCAAGAATGTCCTTCCTCAAAGTTGGAGACCAAAACTGCACACAATACTCCAGGTGTGGTCTCACTGGGGCCCTATACAACTGCAGAAGGAAAGAAATGTCAGTTTTGCTGTTTGGACCTGATCTTAGAGGGAATATTCCAGTTCCGATGCGCAAACAGGGGTAGTGGATAGAAAAGGTAGCCGATGGCGTCCGCGGGCTTGGAATGGACTTTAGTCACTCGCGTTTTCTCTGAGTCATAGATAGAGACGGCGAGAAAGTGAAGTGTCGGGGCTCGAGCAGAGGAAAGTGGTAGCTGGTTGGAAACTGGCAGTGAGGGAGATAAGCGGTGAAGCAGCAGGAAGCAGCGCCGATACAGACATGATGCATCTTAAGAGAGAGGTGAGGGAAGGGTCTGGCGGCGACTGAAACAAGGAATGATCTACGTATTCTGACTGCAGGGAGAGAGATAGAGCCTAACGGGCTCCCACCTGGAACTGGGAATTCGGTTTGAACCCATTCTCCCAAAGATCCGTTCCAATCTGTTGTGTGGAGAGAAAATGCTGCAAACACGCCACAAATTCTCTGAGTCACCGGACTTTAGGACCCGGGGGAGCCCAGAGCTCAGAGCATGCTGCGGGCCTGATAAAATCTCGTGGCGGGCCGGATGTGGCCCGCGGGCCATAGTTTGGAGACCCCTGCTTTAGAGATACAGTGTGGACCTACCGAGTCCACGCCAACCAGTGATCACTTCGTACACCGACACTATCCTACACACTAGGGACAATTTACAGAAGCCAATCAACGTACAAACCTGCACGTCTTTAGAATGTGGGAGGAAACCGGAGCACCCGGAGAAAACCCACGCGGTCACCGGGAGAATGTACAAACTCCGTACAGACAGCACCCGTGATCAGGATCGAACCCAGGTCTCTGGCGCTGTAAGGCAGCAACTCTACCGCTGCACCACCGTGCCGCCCACTATTCGGTTTCCTACTCTGCAAAACCTTATCAAGAGAAAAGCTCTTTGAGCTGAAATGTGAAAGGGATATTTTTGATACTAAGGTTATAAACAAAATCTAATATAGTAAATGGTTACAAGAGATCAGGAGAAGACAAAAGTATCAACAAGAACAGTTACCGTCCCAGTTAGAAGCTCGAACAACAACGCTCCAAGACTCCACCAGTCACAGGCCTCTGTTACCTCTCCAACCCCACCGACTTCTGGCAGAATCAAAACAGTTATGAGGTAGAACAACAGAGAGCAACATTGCAATTATATACTTTAATATGGTACACATGTCCTTTATACAATTCACCTCAAAACTAAAAACCCTTCTGTCACTTTCATACACCCACTCTCCCCATTACCTTTTGGAGATTCTGCTGTTCATTAACCATTTAACTACCTCAGTCAATGCTTTAAGGAGCTAAAACTATTTTGCGGACAATATTTTCTTTAGTTTATCGTCAGGTGGGTGACATCCTTAGCTGGGCAGAAGTTTGTTCTAACATTCAACTAGGATTTGTGACGAACAAAAAAAAGCCTTACATTCTAATTCTAGATCACTCAGAGTTTAGTTTCGTTTAGTTTAGAGATAAAATACATTTGGATTTAGAAATGGTTTTGCAGGGAATGGAGGGATGAGTTTTGTGCAGGTAGATAAGTGATGATCTTAGCTTCACATTCGGCACAGATATTGTTAGCCAAAGGACCTGTTCTTGTGTAGGAAAGAACTGCAGATGCTGGGTTAAATTGAAGGAAGACACAAAATGCTGGAGTAACTCAGTGGGACAGGCAGCATCTCTGGAGAGAAGGAATGGGTGACGTTTTGGGTCGAGACCCTTCTTCAGACTGTTCTTGTGCTGTACTGTTCTATGTTTAGTCTTTTGAGATACAGCATGGAAACAGGCCCTTCAGCTTAACATGCCCCTACCGACCAAGATGCTCCATCTATACTCTAGTTCCACCTTCCTGCGTTAAGCCCATACCCATCTAAACCGTCCCTATCCACGTACCTGTCCAAATGTCTACAAATGTACATGTATCTGTGGTCACCTTTATATTAAGTTTAAATATTATTTTTATTTCTATTCTGCTCTCTTGTCTCAGGCGGGGCAGTGAAACGGACAGTGCGATGGATTGCTCCTTTAAAGTGGATGCAGAGGCTTGATGCACCAAACAGTGTCCAGTGTACAATTCTGTGCATTACGTAAGATTACCAACATCAGATCTCGAGGGCCATTTCTTAGAATCTGGAGATCAGCTCGCTTGACATTTAAAGGACATAAAATCCTTTGAGGAGATGCCTTTAATTATTGAAGGCAGCCGAAAGAGGTTTGATTTAACCAAATACCAAGATTCATTCTCTCTCAACACCAATGTATGATGATCTCCAGCTGGTATTTCCCTTCACATTAGGGCAGAACGGTGGAGTTGCTGCCTTAAAGTACCAGAGACCCGAGATCGATCCTGACTACAGGTGCTGTCTGTATGCAGTTTATACATTCTTGCCGTGACCGCATGTGTTTACCCTGGGTGCTCCGGTTTCCTCCCACATTCCAAAGGCGTACAGGTTTGTAGATTAATTGGCTTCGGAAAAAATTGTCCCTAGTGTGCAGGATAGTGTTGGTGTATGGGGATCGCTGGTCGGTGCAGACTCGGTGGGCTGAAGGGCCTGTTTCTGCACTGTATCTTTTAAATTAAAAACTAAGTTTGTTTGGCAATAAATTAGGAATATATCTCCAAATTCTTCCTGACCATTTGACTAGATCTCTAATCATTGAAGGTAAAACAGTTTACAGTGAAAACATTGCAGACCATTCAGCCAAAACTCTCAGATCAAACAGGCGGATTTGGATATCTACTGGCATCGTTATAATGCTGGTTGCAGACGGTGGTGTTGATGGAGTCGGCCACGGGAGGTCCTACAGTGGCCGGGCGAGTTGGTGGATCGGGCGCAGCCTGTGGTAGCTGCACAGGGAGGCAGTGAAGGGGTGCCATCAATGTTGCACTGGGGCTGGTCGACCTCTACTTCATCAATCCCGTACCATCAGACACCGGGCCAAGTTAATAAGAAGTGCAGGAAGGCAACTGGTTTATACCGAAGATAGACACAAAGTACTGGAGCAACTCAATGGGACAGGCAGCATCTCTGGAGAAAAGGAACAGGTGATGTTTGGGTCGGAACCCTTCTTCAGACTGAAAGTAGCGGGGGGGGGGGGGGGAGGAGGGAACTTGAGGCCGTCCATCAAGAGAATAACAAATTGCATATCTCCTTGGCACGGTTCGGACTGATCATGGAGTCGAAAGATGTTGCTGGAATGGGTCGACTCTCTCATGCTGTCCCAGAAGAGGATATAGTATAAGATCTTAAGGAATAGGAGTAGAATTAGGCCATTCGGCCCATCAAGTCTACTCCGCCATTCAATCATGACTGATCTATCTCTCCCTCCTAACCCCATTCTCCTGCCTTCTCCCCATAACCTCTGACACCTTTACTAATCAAGAATCCATCTATCTCTGCCTTAAATATTTACACTGACTTGGCCTCCACAGCCTTCTGTGGCAAAGAATTCCACAGATTCACCACCCTCTGAATGAAGCCATTTCTCCCCATCTCCTTCCTAAAAGAACATCCTTTAATTCTGAGGCTATGAACTCTAGTCCTAAACTCTCCCACGAGTGGAAACATCCTCTCCACATCCACTCTATCCAAGCCTTTCACTAATCTCTATGTTTCACTGAGGTCCCCTCCTTCTTCTATTTTGGCCGGATGGCAGGCTGAACAAGCATTTCACTGTTTCTCTGTACACGTGACATTATTAAATCAAACCAAGAATACATTTCACTGGCAGTTGCATAATAAACAGGTGCCAAAATCCCTGAATTTAAACCCCACATGCTCAGATGTGCCACCTCTGGCCCAGTGGAGGTGCTTCACCAGGAAGACCTGTACACACTCCAGGTCCTGTCCCGTACTGCCAAACCCAATTACCTGGTGCACAATACATGTCCTCTATGGCTTTAGTATTACACTGAACTTCAACTTCACTCCACTGGCCAAAATACGTGAGGCAAATGTGACCTGTAAAAAGATCACAGTTAGATGATGTTGTGGTCTATGACTGACAGCATTTCAATTAAAATTACATGACAGAAGCAGCCAGGATAAATAGAGATGCAAGGAACTGCAGATACTAGCTTCTTCAGCAAAACACAAAGCGCTGGAGTAAGGCACCCAGTCTGAAGAAGGGTCCCGACCTGAAACATCACTTGTGCATTCCCTCCACAGATGTGACCCACTGAGTTTCTCCAGCACTTTGAGAATTGCAGCAGCAAAAAAATACTAGTTTAAAATCTTTTTGTCCAGTTTTGAACTCACCTGCATTATCCACAAGTATATTTCTGGGGTTGAGATCCAGACACACAATTCCCTGCTGGTGTAGACTTTCTATAGCAAGAACCATCTCAGCCACCCAGATTCTGATCTGATCCTCTGACAGACCTGAGGAAGCCAGGCTTGGGACAGGATGTTCAGCATTGGGGTGGGGTGGCGGAGGGGATGAGGAATGGCCTTCTTGTGCTTTGCAGGGATCGGAAAAGCCCGCTGTCCTGTTTAAGGTTCTCGGACTGTCAGGTTTGCAAAATGGACTTTTGCCCGAAACAGTTCTGGAATCATGATGCTCATGATTATAGCAAGTTACAGTGACTGGAGACTGGTCTAGCTTATCTTTGTGGTTCAACATTGCCTCAGGCGATCCATCTTTCAACGTCAATAACTTGTTCGGAGATTCAATGCCGTTTAGTGGTGACGTCTGATGCCCATTCGCGTGCTGTATAGAACTGAGGACACTCACGGAAGTCTTTTGCTCTGGCTGATTCTTCTCCAAGACGGCGCCTGTTGTATTTCTTGCAGGCAAGGCAGCTGATGACCCGACAACGACCAGGTTGGTGTTATCTAGAACACTGTTGACTTTGCTATTGCTGTCAATTATATCCAAAGGATTGACTGTTATTTGGTAGTAGCCCCTTGTCCCTTGTCTTGTGCCAGCCTTCAAGTTCAAACTGGTGGCTCGGATGGGACTTCTAACCGGGCTTGATCCATGTCGAGACTCCTCGTTAAACAGCGAAGGCTTTCCTTTCAGCAAATCTGAAGCCGCGTGGATTTGGTAAGTTCTTGACGACTTTGGGCTGGAAGATTTACCGGGGCCTTCACTGTCCGAAAAATGATCAAGGGGCCGTAATACCTTACCCTGGGAGAGAAGCTGACTCTTTCCACACTGCAGGTCGATTTGCGTCAGATTGTCCACACTGCCGAGTATAATGTGGTTCAGGGTTTTCCTACTTTGAGATAAATCTCCGTCCCTTTCTGAAAGCAACGCGATGTCAAAGGTTACGCAGTCACTATGTGGCAGATGCGTGACCAGTAAACGTGGCCCATCAGGACTTTGCCCAAAGCCATTCGGCGATAGACTAGCTTTTGAAAGCTTGTCATTTCCCTGCCAAGTTCCCGTCCTGTTTGCACACTCATTCTGTGCATTTTGTTGGTTTGCTGCATTTGTGTGACAAGATGGTTTGTCACCTACTTCCTGCTCTGTCCTTGTCTCTGGGTGGCTGAGGTCAGTGTTGCAACTGTACTCCGTGGTCCGTTCTCTGCTCGTTTTATTCCTGTCCTCACTTTGCCAGTCCTCCTTGCTGACTGGTGCAAGTGTGGAAGCAGCGTCACACACAGCTAACAGAGAGGGGGCAGTGTAGCTGTTCTTCAGTTTGAAGGTCTTGTGGCGTGGACTGGAGCATTCCGGGAATTCCAACCCTTTTTCCGTGCCGGCCGGCCGATACTGTCGTAGATGAGACCAGAGTTTCCCGCCTGCAAACCAAGGAGGTGTACAATGAAACTCACATGGCCTGCAATGCATTGGACATGGGCAAACATGCAGCTACCTACACCAGTGCAGAAAATCATGGAAAAACTCCAAGAAGGACCGAAGTTTTAGTTTAGTTTAGAGATACAGCGCGGAAACAGGCCCTTCGACCCACCGGGTCCGTGCTGACCAGCGATCCCCGCATATGAACACTATCCTACACACACGGGGGACAATTTTTACATTTACCAAGCCAATTAACCTACAAACCTATAAGTGTGGGAGGAAACCGACGATTTCGGGGAAAACCCACGCAGGTCACGAGGAAAACGTACAAACTCCGTACAGACAGCACCCGTAGTCGTGATTGAACCCAGGTCTCCGATGCTGCATTCGCTGTAAGGCAGCAACTCTACCGCTGCACCACCGTGCAAGTTATAACTTAACATATAGCATTGATATAACATATAACCCACGACTCAGTTTGTAACATGCCTGTTTCAAGGTGAACGGTTCAAGTCCTACGCCAGTAACTTCAACACAAAATTTCAAGGTTGTAATTTACTGCTGTGCCATTGAAGGGCTGCACCATTCAACATTAAATTGAAGAGATCTCACTACCTAGGTGTGTCTATAAGCTTCCATGGCACTATTCACAAGAGGACTCAAGGGTCTGAGCTATAGGGAGAGGTTGAGTAGGCTGGGACTCTATTCCTTGGAACACAGGAGGATGAGGGGTGATCTTACAGAGGTGTATAAAATCATTTTATACACCTAGATCGGGTAGATTCACAGCCTCTTGCCCAGAGTAGGGGAATCGAGGACCAGAGGACATAGGTATAAGGTTAAGAGGAAAAGGATTTAATAGGAATCTGAGGAATAACCTTTTCACTCAAGGGGGGTGGCTGTCTGGAATATAGAAACATAGAAAATAGGTGCATGAGTAGGTCATTCAGCCCTTCGAGCCAGCACCGCCATTCAATATGATCATGTCTGATCATCTAAAATCAGTATCCCATTCCTAAGAGTTAAATCTAACGCTCTCTTGAAAACATCCAGTGAATTGACCTCCACTGCCTTCTGTGGCAGAGAATTCCACAGATTCACAACTCACTGGGTGAAAAAGTTTTTCCTCATCTCAGTGCTAAATGGCCTACCCCCTATTCTTAAACTATGGCCCCTGGTTCTGGACTCCCCCAACATTTGGGAACATTTTTCCTGCATCTAGCCTGGCCAATCCTTTAAGAATTTTATATGTTTCTATAAGATTCCCTCTCATCCTTCTAAATTCCAGTGAATACAACCCCAGTCGAGCCATTCTTTCTTCATATGCCAGGCCTGCCATCCCGGGAATTAACCTGGTGAACCTATGCTGCACTCCCTCAAAAGCAAGAATTGAGCTGCCAGAGGAGGTAGTTGAGGCAAGGACTATCACAATGTTTAAGAAACTGTTAGGTACATGGATAGGACAAGTTTGGAGGGATATGGGCCAAAGGTAGGCAGGTGGGACTAGTGTAAAAACACAAAGTGCTGGAGGAACTCAGCAGGTTGCGCAGCATCTGTGAATGGACAGACGAGTTAAGTTGGGACCCTTTTCAGACTGTTTCAGTTAGGCAAATAATGACTTTTTAGACTTTACTTTAGAGAAAGTGTGGAAACAGGCCCTCTGCCCACAGAGACCTCGCCGACCAGCGACCACCGCATACACCAGCACTATCCTACACGCACTAGAGACAATTTACAATTTTACTGAAGCCAATTAACCTACAAACCTGTACATCTTTGGAGTGTGAGTGGAAACCAGAGCACCTGGTGAAACCCCACGCAAGTCACGGGGAGAACGTACAAACTCCGAAACAGACAACAGCTATAGTCAGGATCGCACCCGGGTCTCTGGCGTTGAAAGGCAGCAACTCCACTGCTGCACCACCGTGCCGCCCACTTTTTTTTAATCTGTTTATGTTTTTAAAAACATAAGATATTGCCTAGCCCAGGGAAACTCCCATTTTCTTGTGAAACAGCACAAAATCTTTCATGATAAACTCAGCCTAATGCTGGATTGGGCGATCCAGCTCTCCACACTGCTGGGCGGAGCCACCCTCCATGTTAGCAATTTTTGAATGCCATTTTTCATATTCGATCAATATTTTTATTCTTTCCACTCAACAGGACCTAGTCCCACTTAATGTAATCCCATGAACTTAATTCTAACATGGTTCCATTTCCAAATAAATAATAACCCAGCGGTATGAATATTAATTTCTCTAACTTCAAGTAACCCTTACATCCCCTCTCTCCGTCCATCCCCACAACGTGGTCATCGTACTAGTTTCACATCGTCCTGCTGGGTTTCACAGTTTATCAGTCTGAAGAAGGGCCTCGACCTGAAACGTCACCTATTCCTTCGCTCCATACATGCTGCCTCACCCGCTGAGTTTCTCTACCTTCACTGTTTATATCACTCGCTATCACCTTCCACAAGCCAACAATGGACCATTGTGGGCTCCACCTCCTTGATCATCTTAGCTGTTTCTGATTTGACCATTTGCATATCTTTCATTCATTTGTTCAATGTAGCTTTCCATACCTCTCGATTCCCTCCCCCCCCCCCACGGGACTCTCAGCCTCGACCCGAAACGTCACCCATTTCTTTTCTCCAGAGATGCTGCCTGACCCGCTGAGTTACTCCAGCTTTCTGTGTCTATCTTCAGTGTAAAACAGCATCAGCAGTTCCTTCTTACACAACCCTTTGGGAGTTCCTTACGTGGCACGTGCTCCAGGTGAAGAAAGATGGTATCATCACTGACATAATACTGCAGGAGTTGAACCATGAATGGAACACCTTGTGGGATTATTGTCTGCCGCTCGCGGTTCATGAGGCTACACTTGGGCAGGCTCTACAAAGAGAAGAGAAAGTAATTAGCTTTAGCATGTAGGATTTGAGTCTCCATCACAAATGCAACCCATTGATAAATTAATGGGAGAGTTTAGGTGCCTCAGAATTAAAGGATGTTCCTTTGGGAAGAAGCTGAGGAGGAATTTCTTTAGTCAGAGGGTGGTGAATCTGTGAAATTCATTGCCGCAGAAGGCTGTGGAGCCCAAGTCAATGGATATTTCTAAGAGAGATAGATAGATTCTTAATTAGTATGGGTGTCAGGGGTCATGAGAAGGCAGGAGCAGGGCCGGCCTTAAGCCGATTGGACCGATTGCTCCCAATTGGGCCCCGTGCCTAAGGGGGCCCCGCGCCAGAGTAATCTACTCTCGGCTCGGGTAGATCTACCCCGGGTGGAGGGTGGAGAGAAAGTAGAGGGGTGGAGGGGGAACAAAGGGGTAGACGGGGAGGGAGGTGTGAGGGGGAATGGAGAAGGGGGAGATGGGTCATTCCCTCACGGTCCCGGGGCAGCACTCCCGCCCCTCCAGTCGCCGTGCTTCACACACATAGCCCCGGCTCCACCACTCTCTCTCCCCGGGGAGACGCGGTGAACAACACAGGAAGGCCCGGGCCAGGGGTTGGAGCAACATTTACAAACCTCGGCCTCAGCTCACACCCGCTCCCGCCGCTGGCCCTCTTCCCCTCCCTTCTCTCCTTCCCTTCCTCCCTCCCTTCTCTACCCTCCCTCCCTTCCTAAGGACCTCAAGATCTCTCTCCTTCCCTCCAGAAGGCCTCTCTCTCTTTTCGCTTCTCTCCTTCCCTCCATCCCTTCTTTCTCTCCTTCCCTTCTTTCTCTCCTTCCCTCCCTCCCTTCTCTCCTTCCCTCCCTCCCTTCTCTCCTTCCCTCCCTCCCTTCTCTCCTTCCCTTCTTTCTCTCCTTCCCTCCCTCCCTTCTCTCCTTCCCTCCCACACACAAATGACGCAGACAACTAACACACACACATCACGCAGACAACACGCAGACAACACGCACGCGCACACACACGCGCACACACACGCGCACACACACGCGCACACACACGCGCACACACACACACACACACACACACAAGTTAGGATGGGGTAGAAGCCAAACATTTTATTTGTTACTTGTAGGCTTACAGGTTTGCAATTTTATATTAAAATGTAGCTTCGATCCGTTTGGTCCCAGGCACTTTTTAAGTGCACATTTTGATTGCTTTCCATTCTACCATAGAGATATAAAGTCTATAATAGACTTTATTTATATTTCTATGATTCTACAAACCTTGGCTGGGAACCTGGGGCTCACCAAAATTGTTCCCAATTGGGCCCCGCACCTCCTAAGGCCGGCACTGGGCAGGAGAATGAGGTTAAAGAAGAGATAGATCAGCCATGATTGAATGGTGGAGTAGACCTGATGGGCCGAATAGTCTAATTCTGCTCCTATCACTTATGAACATGCTGCTTAGCCACTAGATCAGAGATGCAAAAGAGTTTATTCTCTCCCTGTGCCCATAGTAAGTTAAACGTGAGCATTCAGCATTCACATCCCTTCTGCCTCACCACTCAACACAGGGCACAAGGTGATGCTGCCTTCACTTGGTGATTCCCATAGCAGAGACCTCAAGTGATAACATGAATCATATTTTTGTCAGCAACTGACACTGGATAATTTTGTTAATCTTGCATTACTCTAAACAAGAGCTCCAATGATATGGCTGAGAAAAGTCAGCACACTAAGCGGCTGTGAACAATTACTTTAGACTTCAGAGATACAGTGTGGAAACAGACTCTTTGGTCCACTCAGTCTGCGCCAACCAGCAATCACCCCGACACTAACACCATCCTACACACTAGGGACAATTGTACAACTTATCCAAGCTAATTAACCTTCCAACATGTACAATTTTGGAGTGCGGGAGGAAACCGCAGCACTCGGGGGAAACCCACGTGGTGACAGGGGACAACGTGCAAACTCCGGGCAGACAACACCTGTAGTCAGGATCGAACCCGGGTCTCTGGCGCTGTATAGCAGCAACTCTACCGTTGTGCCACCGTGCCGGCCTCAATCATAAATGAGGCAAGTACTGAAATGAGGCAAGCAGTATCTATTAAAAAGAATGTCTGATAAGATAATTTAGGGCCATCGTGAATTTATGGAGAATAAAATATGTGTAAATAGCTTTGTAGCAAATCGATCTCTACTGCTTACTCCTTTACAAGAACAAGTGGCGGCAATGGAATTGCTACAAAGGAAATTCCAAAGTTTAGGACTATGCAGCAGCAAACACAGCCACAGAGGTTTCCATTAAAACAATGAACACACAGCAGAAACTGTCAGAGACACAGCATATCTTTTCTGACGGTGACTGCACTTCATGCCAGGTTAAGATTCAGACACTTACTTTAAGTATGAAAGGGTCCTTTGTGGATGGATTCTGCACGAGCAGCACCTTGACAAAAGGAAAGAAAAATTAACTTTGCCACTTAATTCAGAGATTAAAACAGCCAATCTTGAACAGCAATAAAATCTAGAAAGGAATTATAAAATCATGAGATGAATAGATCGGGTGAATGCGCAAAGAGTCTCTTGCCCAGAGTAAGGGAATCGAGGACCAAAGGACATAGGTTTAAGATGAAGGGGAAAAGATCTATTCGGAATCTTTTTCACACAAAGGGTGATGGGTGTAGGGATGGAGCTGCCAGAGGAGGTAGTTGAGGCAGGTGCTATCCCAACGTTTAAGAAACAGGTACGGACGGGTTTAGGGGGATATGGGCCAAACGCAGGCAGGTGAGACTAGTGTAGCTGGGACATGTTGGACGGTGAGGGCAAGTTGGGTCGAAGGGGCTGTTCCACACTATATCGTTCTGAAACTTCTGAAAGCTGACTCAGTCAAGAGAGCTTTCTAAATAGAGTGAGACTCTGTTAATCCAGTAGTTTGGGGACTTTGAAAGTGCTGCACTAACAGATATTCCGGATTCTATTAATATTTCAACACACTCTGTTTTTTAAGATGTTAAACATTAAATCAATACATTTTCCAGTGGACCCTATTAACTTAAAATGTGCATTGTTACCGGTGCCCCAGGGAGGGAGCATCTGGAAGGTGTAGTGGGGTTTTGAAGGAGAGATGTTCTTGGAACTGATTCTGACTATGGCAGTTCACACAGTTTGCACAGCTAGTAGAATCAAAGAGTCATAGAGTGATGCAGTATGGAAACAGGCCCTTCGGCCTAACTTGCCCACACTGGCCAACATGTCCCACCTACACTAGTCCCACCTGCCTGCGCTTGGTCCATATCCCTCCAAACTTGTCCTATGTACCTGTCTAACTGCTTCTTAAATGTTGGGGTTGTCCCAGCCTCAACTAACTCCTCTGGCAGCTTGTTCCATACACCCACCACCCTTTGTGTGAAAACGTTACCCCTCAGATTCCTATCTTTTCCCCTTCACTTTCCTCTGGTCCTCGATTGCCCTGCTCTGGGCAATAGATTCTGGGTATCTACCCGATCTATTCCTCTCATGAACTGCTGCCACACTGTTCCAGAGATCAAGGTTGAAACTTGACCTCTGGTGCCATCGGTGTAGATTGTTCACCCCAAGAGCGATTGGGTTTCCTCCAATCCCTTCAGTTCCCTACTACATTAGACACACATATGGGCCAATAGGTAAATTTGGACACTTGAAATGCCTTTTGGCCAGTGGTACATTCTGGGGGCAGTTGATGGGAATTTGTGGAGCACAAAATAAGATGAATGTAAATGGATGTTTGGTGGTCAATGTGGACTCAGTGGGGCGAAGTGCCTGATTCCACACTGCATGATTCTATCTCCAAGTGACCCAGAAAACCGGAATTTGTAGAAATAGGTCACAGATATAAAATCTCAAATTCTGTTCTTGTAATAAGGGGAAAGAGATTACAACAAACCAATAAAGGGAGACAAAGGAAACATTTGATTAACGCACTAAACCTGAAGGATTATGTTTG